>NC_092279.1:2371642-2374142 GCF_036320965.1 Panulirus ornatus
ACAGACGGTGGCAAAGCGTTTGGTTGATACGCTCAGCTAACCCCCATAACCCCTTCTCCAGAGACCTCCTCCTACAGCTCCCATGATTGCGCGCTACCATCAGTAGGAGAAGTGTGGTCTCCTTTAGAACGAGGAGTTCTTCCTCGAGATTGTATTTTCTCCAGTGGTACAGCCTGACCGAAGTGGGCTTCTCCCTCGCTCCATAACCACGAACATAGATAGATGGATAGACCGGGTCCCCGCCTGCATGAGTGCCTCTTCCTTCTCTCGCCTCGCTCTCCACCTACACTCACCCTCCCTCCTGAGATGGGATGTGAACCTGTGGATCTCAGAGCTCGGATGGGTTCACCCTTCACCCTACTGGGTCGATGTACGAACCCACCACTGCACTGCGCCTCCTCCTATCTCCATGCCTTGTGTCCCTTCACCCACACACTCATGCATGTAACCAGTATCACAATGTAGCATGTGTTTGATGTACTCCAATCCCTTTGCCCCTGGACGTTCTCTGTGTCACCAACAGCTCAGCTTTACGTTGTATTTAGTGTATATTAAATATTCATTCTCGTTCTGCATCGCCATGGTTGCGCCATGACATACTCAGTGTACGGAGACGGACTCTTTGATTGTCTGTCTGTGTATATCCTCTGTCACCTGTGTCATGACCTGATGGCCCTCCTTCCCTGAGATGGTGGTAAGGGGAAGAAGAGGGCCCCCATCTGGGTTCTTCTTGAGCCCACTGAGGTCGTCCATCTGTCCCCCACCCAACTCTCCGTTGATGCGTTGACCCCTCACTTTACTTGCTTGACTTGCCTCCACCTCCTCTGCTCTTACTTGGGCTATTAGTGACATTTTTCGTCTATGTTCAGACGACAACTTTTTACAAAGCAAGATTCTTTGGGGGTTGTAGACTCTTATTATTTTCTTCGGCGTTTGGTGACATCTGGAATTGGTGAGAGAGAGAGGAGGGAGGAGGAGGAAGGGAAATTGGGGTTTGAGGGAGGGAAGAGGAGGAGGAGGAAGGGAAATTGGGGTTTGGGGGAGGGAAGAGGAGGAGGAGGAAGGGAAATTGGGGTCTGAGGGAGGGAAGAGGAGGAGGAGGAAGGGAAATTGGGGGTCTGTTGACGTTCGGTGGAACGCCCAGATGGTCGTGTTCGTGTTCGTCCATCCGTTTGTGAGTCTCTGAGTCGAGATCGTGTGTTTTGAGGGGGTTTCGTTCCCTGAGCGCATTCTCAAGCGTCTGGGGGGGTTTCCAGTGTGGCCCCTTGCTGTTGTCTTCTTCCATCCACCCACTACCATGGTTCTCACCTGCATTACTTGCAGTGGGTGTCTTTCAAAGTGGTTTCTCAAGTGTCATATGGGTCTTGGAAGTGCTTTCCAGTGTAGAGGGTCGTCATGCTGAAGCGTTCTTGCCAGCCAAGGCGTGACTGGAAATCGACATTTCTTGATGGATTTTGGACTGGAAAACGTTCTCTCAAAAAGTCTCTTCCAGTTTCGCCATCCTGGCCTCATTTGCCTTTAACTGGACGCTCAAGACTCAGGCTGGAAAATTCCAGCGGAGCAAAGGTTTTAGAGACGCCAATGTCCAGCATGGCTTCTCTTCCAGGACCGAAGTCAAATGGACTCTCTTCCAGGACCATTGTCAAGTGGACTGTGTACAATGGACTCGCTTGCAGGACCATGGTCAAATGGACTCTCTTCCAGGACCGTAGTCAAATGGACTGTGTTCCATGACATGGAGGGAAATGGACTCTCTTCCAGGACCGTTGTCAAGTGAACTCTCTTCCAGGACCATAGTCAAACGGACTCTCTTCTAGGACCTTAGTCAAACGGACTCTCTTCCAGGACCATAGTCAAATGGACTCTCTTCTAGGACCTTAGTCAAACGGACTCTCTTCCAGGACCATAGTCAAATGGACTCTCTTACAGGACCTTAGTCGGATGGACTCTCTTCCAGGACCGTAGTCAAATGGACTGTATTCCATGATATGGATGTCACTGGAATCTCACCTGTGAAATGTTTGGTACCGAGGAGAGAGATGTGAACTCCGTTCCAGCACACAGGAGAAATGGACTCAAATATGAATAAGGTTTGGATGGAAGAGTCCAGACTGGCCGACTCTGACGACGGATGCGTATTCGCTACTGGAACGCCCTCTGATGGTGTTCACATACCCCCTATTTATGTAGGCTTTCACTTCACCCTTATTTATGTAGGCTTTCCCTTCACCCCCCTATTTATGTAGGCTTTCTCCTTCACCCCCCTATTTATGTAGGCTTTCCCTTCACCCCCCTATTTATGTAGGCTTTCCATTCACCCCCCTATTTATGTAGGCTTTCCATTCACCCCCCAATTTATGTAGGCTTTCTCCTTCACCCCCCTATTTATGTAAGCATTCTCCTTCACCCCCCCTATTTATGTAGGCTTTCTCTTGACCCCCCCTATTTATGTAGGCTTTCTCCTTGACCCCCCTATTTATGTAGGCTTTCTCTTGACCCC
>NC_092279.1:2379142-2399142 GCF_036320965.1 Panulirus ornatus
ATATTTATTTTCTAATGGCCAGATTTCCAGATTTCGAGCGCGGTGGCGGAGAAAATCTGCTTCTACGATCGTTTCGTATCATCGTGGTGGAGTGACGTGGCCACCCTGTTGTAAATGGGGTGAGGGCTGCCAACACTGCCACATAAGGGTGGTGAGGGGGTGGTGGAAGTGGTGGAGCATTACCTCACGGTTATATAAAAGAACCTGAGTCCCCCACCATTAGATATGTGGACGTGTGGGAGGCGTTGAGAATGTCTCTATAGAATCTAATTCTTGCACACACACACACACACACACACACACACACACACACACACACACATACACACACACTAATGTTTTCCCTTTCTGAATTTCATAGGAAACTGTCTATGTTAACATTCATATGGCCTTTTTGAAATACCCAACGTATATATATTTGCGTGTGTGGACGTGTATGTGTGTGGGTTGGGCCATTTCTTTCGTCTGTTTCCTTGCGCTACCTCGCAAACGCGGGAGACAGCGACAAAGCAGAATAATAATAATAATATCATTATCGTGTCTTCCTTTACTTCGGAGGCTGATGGCTCACGTCTCCTCTTCTCCGTAGCTCGTTTTCCACCGTGGTTCGTTCCACGCGTTTCTAAGTCCACTCTTCTCCATTCCTTTGGGCCCTGTCCAGCATATTGAGCTTCGCAAGTTGTGTGACTGAGAATTGTTGATATTATGTGATCTAGGTTGAATCTACTTCAACATCTCTTATCTCTGGGCTTTCAGGCTAGCCAGAATGCATTTGCCTCCTCTCGCAATCCACTGTGTTGATCTTGTGGCAAGGTGAGTGTCATGTCCACTTGTAGATTTACCTTTTTGAAAGGGATTTGCGTGTGTCTGATTTCTCCCAGTATGGATGGTCGAATCCCCTTCACAACTTCACAACTTTGTGTATTCGTAGAGTCATTGTCAAGTGTTACCAACCATTTGACCATCCACTGTCGCGTCGTGTCCAATTATCTGATGTTTCTTAGTCTCTATTTCCTCACTGCCTCTTCTTAATTCAAGCATCTTCAGGGGGACCTATTCCCGTATGATTCCACCGTGCTTGGTCGAGTCACGCACTCAGAGGGAGGCGCCCAGGAAATAAAGGTGGTGATGGTGTAAGAACGTAGCCCTGAGGGAGCCCCTATTACTTACGCCTCGTTCGGTGTGATGAGCCAGTCCCAAGTGGGTAGTTTTCATTCCCTGTGAGTAATAGCCTAACAACTTCGGGGGCTGTCTCCTCTCTCAGAATTGTGAGAATGCCCTCCAATGGTCTATTTATGAGTCATGGTCCGTTCATTTGGCGATGGTCCGTTCATTTGGCGATGGTCCTCAGTTCCTGAGACCCGGTGATTATTCTGTCGTCTTTGTCCCGTGGCATTGGCCATCTTCCACACACACACACACACACACACACACACACACACACACACACCTCCGCTAGGTCATTCTTTTAGTGTTTTCCCCTTTTTATTCTCACAACACCTAGTTGTTAATACACACGTCCCCCTAACTCTCACAACACCTTGTTGTTAATACACACGTCCCCCTCCCACTCTCACAACACCTTGTTAATAACACACACGTCCCCCTCCCACTCTCACAACACCTTGTTGTTAATACACACGTCCCCCTAACTCTCACAACACCTTGTTGTTAATACACACGTCTCCCTAACTCTCACAACACCTTGTTAATAACACACACGTCCCCCTCCCACTCTCACAACACCTTGTTAATAACACACACGTCCCCCTCCCTAACTCTCACAACACCTTGTTGTTAATACACACGTCCCCCTAACTCTCACAACACCTTGTTAATAACACACACGTCCCCCTCCCTAACTCTCACAACACCTTGTTGTTAATACACACGTCCCCCTCCCTAACTCTCACAACACCTTGTTAATAACACACACGTCCCCCTCCCTAACTCTCACAACACCTTGTTGTTAATACACACGTCCCCCTAACTCTCACAACACCTTGTTAATAACACACACGTCCCCCTCCCACTCTCACAACACCTTGTTGTTAATACACACGTCCCCCTCCCACTCTCACAACACCTTGTTGTTAATAACACACACGTCCCCCTCCCTAACCCTCACAACACCTTGTTGTTAATACACACGTCCCCCTAACTCTCACAACACCTTGTTAATAACACACACGTCCCCCTCCCACTCTCACAACACCTTGTTGTTAACACACACGTCCCCCTCCCACTCTCACAACACCTTGTTGTTAATACACACGTCCCCCTCCCACTCTCACAACACCTTGTTGTTAATACACACGTCCCCCTCCCTAACCCTCACAACACCTTGTTGTTAATACACACGTCCCCCTAACTCTCACAACACCTTGTTAATAACACACACGTCCCCCTCCCACTCTCACAACACCTTGTTGTTAACACACACGTCCCCCTCCCTCTCTCACAACACCTTGTTAATAACACACACGTCCCCCTAACTCTCACAACACCTTATTAATAACACACACGTCCCCCTCCCACTGTCACAACACCTTGTTATTAATACACACGTCCCCCTAACTCTCACAACACCTTGTTAATAACACACACGTCCCCCTCCCACTCTCACAACACCTTGTTGTTAACACACACGTCCCCCTCCCACTCTCACAACACCTTGTTAATACACACGTCCATATTATCATAAGGTCGAACAGCTCGACCCCTTCGCTCTGTGATGCCCTCGACTCTCGACACAGCCCTGGTCTCTAGCTGCTGCCTCTGGGATTCGACCCCCCCAAATCCCAGTCGACTCATATGTTTCAACCTTCACAACTCTCTCTCTCTATCCTTATTAGAAATATCTTAAAGCAATTTTCTCTCAGGATTTCCCCCATCCCCTTATTTCCAAGTGGGGTTCAATCCACCATGGTTTCAGGACCCCGACTTTGCTCTGTTTATCTCTCTCATACACGATTTTATCAGTTCAGTGAAAACTAGACTTTGAAACAGGTCAATGAATATCATCCAAGACATCAAATAAATATTCTAAAAATTGTCATCAACTGGAACTTTTGTGAAAAGTGAGGAGACATCAGAGCTAACTAGTTTGGAATCATCATTAACATTGATATTGTTAAGTTTCTTGACCCAATCTATCAAAATTAACATTGATATTGTTAAGTTTGTTGGCTCAATCTATCAAATTCTAACGTGTGTGTGTGATACGCTGGCATCCATGGGCGTCTGGTTCGTGTGAGGGGGGTCGAGAAGTCCCACCTGATTGGCTGGTAATGTTATTCTCTTCACATGGACGAGGGTCTGAGTGTCATTATGGTCGACGTCCCGTGTTCTGGGATGTGGTTCTGGTTTTTGTTGTCTTCCTTTGGCGTCTGGATCGCTCGTTTTAGCTGCGTTGTTGATGGTGTGTGTGTGTGTGTGTGTGTGTCCACAGATCCCAAACCGCATCGGGTCGAACATGGAAACATTAATGACCTTCCTCTAGACATATGTCGACACTTCTAAGATGACTTTCTCTCTCCGTCGAAGGGGTTCGACTCCCTCTCTCTCTCCCCGTCGCAGGGGTTCGACTCCCTCTCTCTCTCCCCGTCGCAGGGGTTCGACTCCCTCTCT
Source organism: Panulirus ornatus (assembly GCF_036320965.1). Lineage (NCBI taxonomy): Eukaryota > Metazoa > Arthropoda > Malacostraca > Decapoda > Palinuridae > Panulirus > Panulirus ornatus. Next base: position 2,382,773 of record NC_092279.1, read on the forward strand.
CTCTCCCCGTCGCAGGGGTTCGACCCCCTCTCTCTCTCTCCCCGTCGCAGGGGTTCGACTCCCTCTCTCTCCCCGTCGAAGGGGTTCGACTCCCTCTCTCTCTCCCCGTCGAAGGGGTTCGACTCCCTCTCTCTCCCCGTCGAAGGGGTTCGACTCCCTCTCTCTCTCCCCGTCGAAGGGGTTCGACTCCCTCTCTCTCTCCCGTCGAAGGGGTTCGACTCCCTCTCTCTCTCCCCGTCGAAGGGGTTCGACTCCCTCTCTCTCTCCCCGTCGAAGGGGTTCGACTCCCTCTCTCTCCCCGTCGAAGGGGTTCGACTCCCTCTCTCTCTCCCCGTCGAAGGGGTTCGACTCCCTCTCTCTCTCTCCCCGTCGAAGGGGTTCGACTCCCTCTCTCTCTCTCCCCGTCGAAGGGGTTCGACTCCCTCTCTCTCCCCTGTAGTAAATAATACCATGGTGCCCACGTACACCAACCAGGGCGAGGACCCAGCCAGTGTTGCAGACACCTGGCACCTCATAGTTACCGCCTGCCCTGCTGTACGTCTGATGAACCTGACTTTAATATGACCATGTCTCTCTCTCTCTCTCTCTCTCTCTCTCTTTCTCTCTCTCTCTCTCTCTCTCTCTCTCTCTCTCTCTCTCTCTCTCTCTCTCTCTCTCTCTCTCTCTCTCTCTCTCACGTCATACACCTTCCCCTCCCATACCTCCACACACACGACCATTCTCCACTACCATATACATCTGTCTTCAAATTCCAATCTCCCCCACCCAACCCAACCCAACCCGGGATCCTGTTTGCATTTAAGTAATGTCCTCGTTTATTCTCTGGTTTATTCTCTGGTTTATTCTCTGGTTTATTCTCTGGTTTATTCTCTGGTTTATTCTCTGGTTTATTCCCTTCCTTCTATCCCATCATTCGTACACTATAATCTTCATTTCTTTACATTTTTTGTTGATATGTTTTTGAGCGAAGTTGACTTGGTTAATTTCCTGCTGTGTTCTGTGTCATCTGTGTTTGTGTGTGTGTGTGTGTGTGTGTGTGTGTGTATGTGTATGTGTATGTGTGTATGTGTGTGTGTGTGTATGTGTGTGTGTGTGTATGTGTGTGTGTGTGTGTGTGTGTGTGTGTATGTGTGTGTGTGTGTGTGTGTGTGTGTATGTGTGTGTGTGTGTGTGTGTGTGTGTCTAAATAAAATCATCATCACAGATACTACCATATTCCAGATGGCTCGACCCGTACACAGAGACGCCCTCAGTCATTTCCAATTACCAGAAGACCAGCAATTACGCAGTTAGCAGTATACCCCTGAACCATATGTTGAGTCATCGACACTTGTTAGATAGGTTGCCGCGTGACCTTTGACCCCGCACCCAAAGGGTCGTGGCTTGTAGAGGTCTGTGTCTCTTGCTGACGAGGTGGGTCTGTTCTCTGCCCCCTTCGTGCAATGCTAAAGACGAGCGCGGAAGTGAAGAAGTTGAGGTATGGTGTTTACGCTTTACGGGGTCGTGTGTGTGTGTGTGTGTGTGTGTGTGTGTGTGTGTGTGTGTGTGGAGGGGGGGGCCTGACCCCCCCCCCAGCTGGGGGCCACCTTGACCACATCCAGCGCAGGCGCAGTGCAGAAGGGGCACAACCCTTCCATTTTCTATTTGCTGTCAAGATTGGAGAGGTGGCCCTATGGGAATGACCCTATGTAGGCCAGACTGTTGTGATATGACCCTAATGAGGATACTCGTGGTACGACACCCTATTGAGGAGGGTCTGTTGATGACAGCCTATTCAGGAAAGCCTACACGGAAGACCCTATTCAGGAAGACCCTATTCCCTATTGAGGAAAACTCTGAGGAAGACCCTGTTGAAGAAGACCCTACTGAGGAAGACTCTTTTGAAAGCAGAACCTATTTAGGAGGACCCTATTGAAGAAGACCTTATTTAGGAAGACCCTATTGAAGAAGACCCTATTTAGGAAGACCCTATTGAAGAAGACCCACTTGAAGCAGACCATATTGAAAGAGACCCTATTGAGGAAGACCTAACCTACTGTAGGGGGTTCAGTTACTTAACCCTACTGTAGGGGGTTCAGTTACTTAACCCTACTGTAGGGGGTTCAGTTACTTAACTCTTAAGTAGTTACTGAGCATAGCGAGGGGAGGAGGGAGGGAGGGGGACAGCCCCCCTTAACCTGCTGAAGGACGCTGCTGGGGAGGGGGAGGGGGGGTAGGGGGTGGCCGGGGGGGGGGTTACACGTGTGCCAAGGGGTGGGGGGCCCCGCCCACGGTGGCCGCCCCGCCCCCCCCTGCCGCCCTCAAAAGGGCGGCAGGGGACACCGTCGGGTGGCGAGTTTACCTTAAATTTGCCGGGTGACGCGTGGTGCCCCACCTCGCCCAGCCACGGAGGGGAGTGCATGTGTGTGTGTGTGTGTGTGTGTGTGTGTGTGTGTGTGTGGGAGACTGTTTACTATTTTAGGTCGGATGGGCCATTGGGGGGGGGGGGGGAGGGGGAGGGGGAGATGATGTAAGGTCTGTCTGTCTCTCACAGACAGACAGACAGACGGGGGGGGGGGTCATGTCTGTCTGTCTGTCTGTCTACGTTCACCTGTCTGCCTTGCCCCCTGGCTCCACCACCTCCACCATCTCCACCATCACCTCCACCACCACCACCATCACCTCCACCACCTCCACCACCACCTCCACCACCACCTCCACCACCACCAGCACCTCCACCACCTCCACCAGCACCTCCCCACCATCTCCACCACCACCTCCACCATCTCCACCACCACCTCCCCACCATCTCCACCACCTCCACCAGCACCTCCCCACCATCTCCACCTCCTCCACCACCACCACACGGTCTATATTTGCACCTCCACCACCTGCTGTACACACACACACACACACACACACACACACACACGGGGCTCCACTGTCACCAACCACCCAGTAACCCCTCACCAATACCCGGTAACCCTCACCAATACCCGGTAACCCCTCACCAATACCCGGTAACCCCTCACCAATACCCGGTAACCCCTCACCAATACCCGGTATCCCCTCACCAGTACCCGGTAACCCCTCACCAGTACCCGGTAACCCCTCACCAATACCCGGTAACCCCTCACCAATACCCAGTATCCCCTCACCAATACCCAGTAACCCCTCACCAGTACCCGGTAACCCCTCACCAGTACCCGGTAACCCCTCACCAATACCCGGTAACCCCTCACCAATACCCGGTAACCCCTCACCAATACCCGGTATCCCCTCACCAATACCCGGTAACCCCTCACCAATACCCGGTATCCCCTCACCAATACCCGGTAACCCCTCACCAGTACCCGGTAACCCCTCACCAATACCCGGTAACCCCTCACCAATACCCGGTAACCCCTCACCAATACCCGGTAACCCCTCACCAGTACCCGGTAACCCCTCACCAGTACCCGGTAACCCCTCACCAATACCCAGTAACCCCTCACCAGTACCCGGTAACCCCTCACCAGTACCCGGTAACCCCTCACCAATACCCAGTAACCCCTCACCAATACCCGGTAACCCCTCACCAATACCCGGTAACCCCTCACCAGTACCCGGTAACCCCTCACCAGTACCCGGTAACCCCTCACCAATACCCAGTAACCCCTCACCAGTACCCGGTAACCCCTCACCAGTACCCGGTAACCCCTCACCAGTACCCGGTAACCCCTCACCAGTACCCGGTAACCCCTCACCAGTACCCGGTAACCCCTCACCAGTACCCGGTAACCCCTCACCAGTACCCGGTAACCCCTCACCAGTACCCGGTAACCCCTCACCAATACCCGGTAACCCCTCACCAGTACCCGGTAACCCCTCACCAGTACCCGGTAACCCCTCACCAGTACCATCACCACCCCAGCCTCACCAGCTGGGCACGTCCCTCTCCCCTCACACCTACACCACGCCTCGCATCTCAACTGATCCACTTAGAATACACCCAGGTGTGTGTGTGTCTGTCTGTCTGTCTGTGTGTGTATGTATGTGTGTGTGTATGTATGTGTATGTGTGTGTGTGTATGTGTATGTATGTGTATGTGTGTGTATGTATGTGTATGTGTGTGTGTGTGTATGTGTGATGATGATCAATTCGTCTGGTTCAGCAGTGGTCGATGACCCATCCTCCCACCCTCTCTCTTCCTCCTCCTCCTCCTCCCACCCTCTCTCTTCCTCCTCCTCCTCCTCCCACCCTCTCTCTTCCTCCTCCTCCTCCTCCCTCCCCCTTCTCTCCTCTTCTCCTCCACCTCCTCCTCCCTCCCTCCTCACTCCTCCCTCCTCCACTCTCTCACTTCCTCCCTCCCCTCCTCCCTACTCCTCTCCTCTACTTCTCCTCCTCCTCTCCTCTCCTCCCTCTCTCCTCCCCCTCTCCCCTCTCCTCCCTCCTCCTCTCCTCCCTCTCCTCCCCCTCCTCCCTCCTCCTCCTCCCCCTCTCCCTCTCCCTTCCTCCTCCTCCTCCCTCCTCTCACCTCTCCTCCTCCTCCTCCTCCCCTCCTCTCCACCCTCCTCCTACCCTCCTCCCTCTCCTCTCCTCCTCTCTCCTCCTCCCCCTCTCCTCCCTCCTCATCTCCCCCTCCCACCTCTCCTCTCTCCTCTCCTCCTCCTCTCCCTCTCCTCCTCCTCTCTCCACCTCCTCCTTCCCCTCCCTCTCCTCCCTCCCCCTCACTCCTCCTCCTCCCTCCACTCCCTCTCTTCCTCACTACCCCCCCTCCCCCATCTCCTCTCCCCCCCCTCTCCCCTCCCTCCCTCCCCTCTCCTCCCTCCCTCTCCTCCTCTCTCCTCTCCTCCCCTCTCCTCCTCTCTCCCCTCCTTCCTCCCCCCTCCCTCTCTTCCCCTCCTCCTCCTCCTCCCTCTCCTTCCTCTCCTCTCCTCCCCTCCTCTCCTCCCTCCTCCTCCTCACCTCCTCCTCCCCTCTCTCCTCTCTCTCCTCTCCCCTCTCCTCCCCTCTTCTCCACCTCCTCCTCCTCCTCCTCCCCCTCTCCTTCCTCCCCTCCCTCCTCCTCCTCCCTCCTCTCCCCTCCTCTCCCACTCTCTTCCTCCTCCTCCCTCTCCCTCTCTCCTCTCTCCCTCTCCCTCTCTCCACCCCCTCCTCCTCCTCTCCTCCCTCCATCCCCCTCTCCCCTCCCCCTCTCCTCCCCTCCTCCCTCCTCCTCCCTCCATCCCCCTCTCCCTTCCCTCCCTCTCTCTCCCTCTCTCCTCCCCTCACCTCTCTCTCCCTCCCTCCCTCTCTCTCCTCTCTCCCCTCCTCCCTCTCCTCCCTCCCTCTCTCTCCTCCCTCCTCTCTCCTCCCCTCTCTCCCTCCTCCTCCCCTCCTCCTCCTCCTCACCCTCCTCCCTCTCCTCTCCCCTCTCCCTCCCTCTCCTTCCCTCTCTCCCTCCCCTCCCCTCTCTCCTCTCCTCCCCCTCCTCTTCCCTCCCCCTCTCCCTCCCTCCCCTCCTCTCCTCCCCTCTCCCCCCCTCTCTCCCCCTCTCTCTCCTCCTCCCCTCCCCCTCCTCTCTCCTCTCTCACTCCCTCCCCCCCCTCTCTCCTCCTCCTCCCCTCTCCCTCCTCTCTCCTCCTCCTCCTCCCCCCTCCCCTCTCTCTCCTCTCCTCTCCTCCTCCTCCCCCCTCCCCTCTCCTCTCCTCCACTCCTCCCCCTCACCCCCTCTCTCTCTCCCTCCCCTCTCTCCCCTCCCTCCCCTCTCTCCCTCCTCCCCTCTCTCTCTCTCCTCTCCTCCTCCTCCTCCTCCCCCCCTCTCTCTCCTCCTCTCCTCTCCTCCTCCCTCCTCCTCCTCACTCTCTCTCCTCCCCCTCTCCTCTCTCCCTCTCCTCCCCTCTCCCTCTCTCCTCCTCTCCTCCTCCTCCCCTTCCCTCCCTCTCTCTTCCCTCTCCCTCTCCTCTCTCCCTCCTCCCTCTCTCCTCTCCTCTCCCCTCCCCCTCCCTCCTCCTCCTCCCTCTCCCCTCTCCCCTCTCCTCCCTCTTCCTCCCTCTCCTCCCCCCTCTCTCCTCCCTCCTCCTCTCTTCCTCCTCCTCCTCTCCTCCCCCCCTCTCTCTCCTCTCCCCTCTCTCTCCTCTCCTCCTCTCTCTCCCTCCCTCTCCCTCCTCCCCTCCTCCTCTCCTCATCCCTCCTCCTCCTCTCCCTCCCTCCTCCTTCCTCCCACCCTCTCCTCTCTCCCTCTCCTCCTCCTCTCCCCCCTCCTCCCTCCCCTCCCCCTCCTCTCCTCCCTCTCTCCCCTCCTCTCTCCTCCTCCTCCTCTCATCCCTCCTCTCCCTCCCCTCCCTCCCTCCTCCTCTCCCTCTCACCCCTCTCTACCCTCCCTCTCTCCCTCTCCCTCTCCCCTCTCTCCTCTCCTCCTCTCCCTCCTCTCTCTCCACTCCTCTCCTCCTCTCCCCTCTCCTCCTCCTCCCACCCTCCTCCTCTCTCCTCCCCCCACTCTCTCTCTCTCTCCTCCTCCTCCTCTCCTCTCCCTCCTCTCTCTCTCCCTCTCTCCTCCTCCCTCTCCTCCTCCTCCCTCCTCTCTCCTCTCCCTCTCTCCCTCTCCTCCCACCCTCTCTCTTCCTCTTCTTCCTCCTCCTCCTCCCACCCTCTCTCTTCCTCTTCCTCCTCCTCCTCCTCCCACCCTCTCTCTTCCTCTTCCTCCTCCTCCTCCTCCCACCCTCTCTCTTCCTCTTCCTGTTGCCCCCTCCTCACTTCTCTTCCTCTTCCTGTTTCCCCCTCTTCCCCCACCCCATCACCCACCTCACAGAGTATTCACATGTTGGATCCCATTTCCTCAACTATCATCCCCATTTCCCCTTCCCCTCCTCCCCTTCTTCCACTGACTCACCCAATTTCCCCATTTCTCCCTCTTCCGCTGGCACCCATTCCCAGGGGACTGGAGTCAGCCCCCACACCCCCTTCCACCCATTACCAGATGGAACCCGGGATGTCCCCAGGACCCAACACGATACCCAGGTGATGGGGGGGGACCCCTTTCCCTTCCCCTCCCCCTTCACTCTCCCCCCCCAGGCATCCCCCTCCTCCCCTCACTCTCCCCCTCCCCTCAGGCCAAGCAGACCCCCCCCCCATCTGGCAGAACCAGGTAATGTCATGGGACTAACCCCACCCCCCCCAAACCCCCCCCACCCATTTGGCAGTGTCACCAGCTGTGTAGCGGGCATGACAGCACAGCTGGTCTGAGGTATGCCAGTGGCATGTGCCAGTCAGCGCGGACTTGTCATGTCTCCTCGAGGGCTGTAAATACACATGACGCCACGCTGTCATTTTTAGCTTGTGCGACGACCAGCTGGTGGCCTCCTCTGCATGTGTAGCGACCAGCTGGTGGCCTCCTCTGCATGTGTGGCGACCAGCTGGTGGCCTCCTCTGCATGTGTGGCGACCAGCTGGTGGCCTCCAGCATGTGTGGCGACCAGCTGGTGGCCTCCAGCATGTGTGGCAACCAGCTGGTGGCCTCCAGCATGTGTGGCGACCAGCTGGTGGCCTACAGCATGTGTGGCAACCAGCTGATGGCCTCCAGCATGTGTGACGACCAGCTGGTGGCCTCCAGCATGTGTGGCGACCAGCTGGTGGCCTCCAGCATGTGTGACGACCAGCTGGTGGCCTCCAGCATGTGTGGCGACCAGCTGGTGGCCTCCAGCATGTGTGGCGACCAGCTGGTAGCCTCCAGCATGTGTGACGACCAGCTGATGGCCTCCAGCATGTGTGGCGACCAGCTGGTGGCCTCCAGCATGTGTGGCGACCAGCTGGTGGCCTCCTCTGCATGTGTGGCGACCAGCTGATGGCCTCCAGCATGTGTGGCGACCAGCTGGTGGCCTCCTCTGCATGTGTGGCGACCAGTTGGTGGCGTCCAGCTTGTGTGGCGACCAGCTGGTAGCCTCCAGCATGTGTGGCGACCAGCTGATGGCCTCCAGTTTGTGTGACGACCAGCTGGTAGCCTCCAGTTTGTGTGACGACCAGCTGGTAGCCTCCAGTTTGTGTGGCGACCAGCTGATGGCGTCCAGCATGTGTGGCGACCAGCTGGTGGCCTCCAGCATGTGTGGCGACCAGCTGGTGGCCTCCAGCATGTGTGGCGACCAGCTGGTGGCCTCCAGCATGTGTGGCGACCAGCTGATGGCCTCCTCTGCATGTGTAGCGACCAGCTGGAGGCCTCCTCTGCATGTGTGGCGACCAGCTGGTAGCCTCCAGCATGTGTGACGACCAGCTGGTGGCCTCCAGCATGTGTGACGACCAGCTGGTGGCCTCCAGCATGTGTGGCAACCAGCTGATGGCCTCCTCTGCATGTGTAGCGACCAGCTGGAGGCCTCCTCTGCATGTGTGGCGACCTGCTGGTAGCCTCCAGTTTGTGTGGCGACCAGCTGGTGGCCTCCAGCTTGTGTTGCGACCAGCCGGTGGCCTCCAGCGTGTGTGGCGACCAGCTGATGGCCTCCTCTGCATGTGTGGCAACCAGCTGGTGGCCTCCAGCGTGTGTGGCGACCAGCCGGTGGCCTCCAGCGTGTGTGGCGACCAGCTGGTGGCCTCCTCTGCATGTGTGGCGACCAGCTGGTGGCCTCCTCTGCATGTGTGGCGACCAGCTGGTGGCCTCCAGCGTGTGTGGCGACCAGCTGGTGACCTCCAGCATGTGTGGCGACCAGCTGGTGGCCTCCAGCATGTGTGGCAACCAGCTGGTGGCCTCCTGTGCATGTGTGGCGACCAGCTGGTGGCCTCCTCTGCATGTGTGGCGACCCGCTGGTGGCCTCCTCTGCATGTGTGGCGACCAGCTGATGGCCTCCTCTGTATGTGTGTGACCATGCCTCCAGCATGTGTGACGACCATTTGGTGGCCTCCAGCATGTGTTGCAACCATCTGGTAGCCTCCTGCATGTGTGGTGACCATCTGGTGGCCTCCGATATGTGTGGAGACCAACTAGTGGCCTCCTCCTGCATGTGTGGCGACCATCTGGTGGCATCTTGCATGTCTGGCGACCAGCTGGTGGTCTCCAGCATGTGTAGCGACCATCTGGTGGCCTCCTGCGTGTGTGGCGACCATCTGGTGGCCTCTTGCATGTGTGGTGACCAGTTGGTGGCCTCCAGCACGTGTGGTGACCAGCTTATGGCCTCCTGCATGTGTAGCGACCATCTGGAGGCCTCTTGCATGTGTGGCGATCAGCTGGTGGCCTCTTGCATGTGTGGCGACCAGCTGGTGGCCTCCAGCACGTGTGGTGACCAGCTGGTGGCCTCCTGCATGTGTGGCCACAGTGAACCACCCATACAGTAACCAAACAGTACAGTGAACTACCCATACAGTAATCAAACAGTACAGTGAACCACCCATACAGTAACCAAACAGTACAGTGAACCACACATACAGTAACCAAACAGTACAGTGAACTACCCATACAGTAATCAAACAGTACAGTGAACCACCCATACAGTAACCAAACAGTACAGTGTACCACCCATACAGTAATCAAACAGTACAGTGAACCACCCATACAGTAACCAAACAGTACAGTGAACTACCCATACAGTAACCAAACAGTACAGTGAACCACCCATACAGTAACCAAACAGTACAGTGAACCACCCATACAGTAATCAAACAGTACAGTGAACCACCCATACAGTAACCAAACAGTACAGTGAACCATCCATACAGTAACCAAACAGTACAGTGAACCACCCATACAGTAATCAAACAGTACAGTGAACCACCCATACAGTAATCAAACAGTACAGTGAACCACCCATACAGTAACCAAACAGTACAGTGAACCACACATACAGTAATCAAACAGTACAGTGAACCACCCATACAGTAATCAAACAGTACAGTGAACCATCCATACAGTAACCAAACAGTACAGTGTACCACCCATACAGTAACCAAACAGTACAGTGAACCATCCATACAGTAACCAAACAGTACAGTGTACCACCCATACAGTAACCAAACAGTACAGTGTACCACCCATACAGTAACCAAACAGTACAGTGTACCACACATACAGTAATCAAACAGTACAGTGAACCATCCATACAGTAACCAAACAGTACAGTGAACCACACATACAGTAACCAAACAGTACAGTGAACCACACATACAGTAACCAAACAGTACAGTGAACCATCCATACAGTAACCAAACAGTACAGTGAACCACACATACAGTAACCAAACAGTACAGTGAACCACCCATACAGTAACCAAACAGTACAGTGAACCACACATACAGTAACCAAACAGTACAGTGAACTACCCATACAGTAACCAAACAGTACAGTGAACCACACATACAGTAACCAAACAGTACAGTGTACCACTCATTTAAAAAAAGTACATCTCACCCATTTCAAAGTATGAATATATTTATACATTTTTTTCATAAGTTTTTTCTGTTTTTTTCACACAAAAAAAAATTGATATATTCTCAATATTTCTTTCGTCCAGGTCCAGTATTTTGAGAACAGAGTTTCCTTAGTGTCTTCTTATCTCGTCGTCTGATCTATCACCTCTCTACCTACTGTCCAATTTGGAGGCCCGGGGCTTCATGGAAGGGGATGCTATTCCATATGTGGCGGAGGTGGCGACGGGAATGGATGAAGGCAGCAAATATGGATTTTTACATGGGTATATATGTTTATGTCTGTGTATGTATATGTATGTATACGTTGAGATGTATAGGTATGTATATGTGCATGTGTGGGCGTTTTATGTCTATACATGTGTATGTGGGTGGGTTGGGCCATTCTTTCGTCTGTTTCCTTGCGCTACCTCGCTAACGTGGGAGACAGCGACTATGATAAATAGAATATAGATATATATGGTCACCCTGACATGTTGGTATATGTTTTACAGCTTCATAGACTATAGTATAATGCCCACCTTGACAGCATACTCGTGTATGTCCCCCCCCCCGCCCCATATAATCCCCCTCCTCCCCAGATTCAGGGGGTGGAAGGGAGGGGAGGAAGTAAGAACTAGTAGTCCGAGACTGGGAATTACATCCTGAATAATATATTCTTAATCAAGGGCTTTAGTTTCGAATGACAGGTATTGTGGGGAAGGGGAAGGGGTTGTCGCTAAGGGGTTTAAAGGAAATAAGGGGGAGGGGGGGTTTGGTGGAGAGGGGGGGTATATTAAGGTGCATTTTAGGTAACTTGTGGAAGGGTTTACCGAACAAGAGGGGCATATATTCCTCTCTCTCTCTCTCTCTCTCTCTCTCTCTCTCTCTCTCTCTCTCTCTCTCTCTCTCTCTCTATATATATATATATATATATATATATATATATATATATATATATATATATATATTATTTATTTTATTTTGCTTTGTCGCTGTCTCCCGCGTTAGCGAGGTAGCGCAAGGAAACAGACGAAAGAATGGTCCAACCCACCCACATACACATGTGTATACATACACGTCCACACACGCAAATATACATACCTATACATCTCAATGTACACATATATATACACACACAGACATATACATATATACACATGTACATAATTCATGCTGTCTGCCTTTATTCATTCCCATCGCCACCCCGCCACACATGGAATAACAACCCCCTCCCCCCTCATGTGTGCGAGGTAGCGCTAGGAAAAGACAACAAAGGCCACATTCGTTCACACTCAGTCTCTAGCTGTCATGTAATAATGCACCGAAACCACAGTTCCCTTTCCACATCCAGGTCCCACACAACTTTCCATGGTTTACCCCAGCGCTTCACATGCCCTGGTTCAATCCACTGACAGCACGTCGACCCCGGTATACCACATCGTTTCAATTCACTCTATTCCTTGCACGCCTTTCACCCTCCTGCATGTTCAGGCCCCGATCACTCAAAATCTTTTTCACTCCATCTTTCCACCTCCAATTTGGTCTCCCACCTCTCCTCGTTCCCACCACCTATGACACATATATCCTCTTGGTCAATCTTTCCTCACTCTCCATGTGACCAAACCATTTGAAAACACCCTCTTCTGCTCTCTCAACCACACTCTTTTTGTTTCCACACATCTCTCTTACCCTTACATTACTTACTCGATCAAACCAGCTCACATATCCATAGCTCACGCCTCGCAACCATACAACATTGTTGGAACCACTATTCCTTCAAACATACCCATTTTTGCTTTCCGAGATAATGTCCTCGACTTCCAAACATTCTTCAAGGCTCGCAGAATTTTCGCCCCCTCCCCCACCCTATGATTCACTTCCGCTTCCATGGTTCCATCCGTTGCCAGATCCACTCCCAGATACCTAAAACACTTTACTTCCTCCAGTTTTTCTCCATTCAAACTTACCTTCCAATTGACTTGACCCTCAACCCTACTGTACCTAATAACCTTGCTCTTATTCACATTTACTCTTAACTTTCTTCTATCACACACTTTGCCAAACACAGTCACCGGCTTCTGCAGTTTCTCACCTGAATCAGCCACCAGCGTTGTATCATCAGCGAACAACAACTGACTCACTTCCCAAGCTCTCTCATCCACAACAGACTTCATACTTGCCCCTCTTTCCAAAACTCTTGCATTCACCTCCCTAACAACCCCATCCATAAACAAATTAAACAACCATGGAGACATCACACACCCCTGCCGCAAACCTACATTCACTGAGAACCAATCACTTTCCTCTCTTCCTACACGTACACATGCCTTACATCCTCGATAAAAACTTTTCACTGCTTCTAACAACTTGCCTCCCACACCATATATTCTTAATACCTTCCACAGAGCATCTCTATCAACTCTATCATATGCCTTCTCTAGATCCATAAATGCTACATACAAATCCATTTGCTTTCCTAAGTATTTCTCACATAAATTCTTCAAAGCAAACACCTGATCCACACATCCTCTACCACTTCTGAAACCACACTGCTCTTCCCCAATCTGATGCTCTGTACATGCCTTCACCCTCTCAATCAATACCCTCCCATATAATTTACCAGGAATACTCAACAAACTTATACCTCTGTAATTTGAGCACTCACTCTTATCCCCTTTGCCTTTGTACAATGGCACTATGCACGCATTCCGCCAATCCTCAGGCACCTCACCATGAGTCATACATACATTGAATAACCTTACCAACCAGTCAGTAATACAGTCACCCCCTTTTTTGATAAATTCCACTGCAATACCATCCAAACCTGCTGCCTTGCCGGCTTTCATCTTCCGCAAAGCTTTTACTACCTCTTCTCTGTTTACCAAATCATTTTCCCTAACCCTCTCACTTTGCACACCACCTTGACCAAAACACCCTATATCTGCCACTCTATCATCAAACACATTCAACAAACCTTGAAAATACTCACTCCATCTCTTTCTCACATCACCACTACTTGTTATCACCTCCCCATTTGCGCCCTTCACTGAAGTTCCCATTTGCTCCCTTGTCTTACGCACTTTATTTACCTCCTTCCAGAACATCTTTTTATTCTCCCTAAAATTTAATGATACTCTGTCACCCCAACTCTCATTTGCCCTCTTTTTCACCTCTTGCACTTTTCTCTTGACCTCCTGTCTCTTTCTTTTATACATCTCCCACTCAGTTGCATTTTTTCCCTGCAAAAATCGTCCAAATGCCTCTCTCTTCTATTTCACTATATATATATATATATATATATATATATATATATATATATATATATATATATATATATATATATAATATAGGTCATTTGGCCTTCAGGCCTAACAAGTACAAGGGTCATTAAGACCTGTGTGTATATGTGTGTGTGTGTGTGTGTGTGTGTGTGTGTGTGGAGGGCTGGGCTGTGGTGCTGGGTCAGGTTGCAGGGTGGAGGGGGTGTGAGGGGGGGGGTCTGTGTGCCAGGGAGAACCCCCCCCCCCCCGGTCACCAGTATACTGCTGCCCCCCCCCCCCCACCTCTTCCTCGTTATTCGTCCTCGTCTCTCTCTCTCTCTCTCTCTCTCTCTCTCTCTCTCTCTCTCTCTCTCTCTCTCTCTCTCTCTCTCTCTCTCTCCCTCGGGTACCCCAGCGCCTCGTACAACACGCCCCAACATTGTACCTGGCGGGGCCGCCCTTCCTTCCTTGTACCTAGTATCGCCGCCTTACACCGTCAGTGACCTTATACCGCTGTGTAGCATTCCCCCTGTGGGTGCTTTGAAGACCATCGCCTTATACCTTATACCTCAACACCTTGGCTTTATGTGAGAGAAAATGTCTCATTTATCCCTTACATCTCTTGCTCCTACCTGGACCGTAAAACCTCCCTTGTACTGTGCCTCGTACTGCCTCGCTGACGTCATTCGCTGTGCCTTCTGTGTAACACGCTTTTTCATTGTACCTTACGTCCTCCTCTTCTGGCCTCAAGCCTTATGCTCTGTGTCGCTGGCTTCCTACTGCCGCATGCCTCCTGGGTAGAGCTAGCTCTCTCTCTCTCTCTCTCTCTCTCTCTCTCTCTCTCTCTCTCTCTCTCTCTCTCTCTCTCTCTCTCTCTCTCTCTCTCTCCGTGTATATATATATATATATATATATATATATATATATATATATATATATATATATATATATTCCTAAGAGTCCACGGGGGAAAATGAAACACGATAAGTTCCCAAGTGCACTTTCGTGTAATAATCACATCATCAGGGAAGACACAAGAGAGAAATATAACATCCAGTTGATATACAACGAAGAGACGTAGCTAGGACGCCCTTTGGTAAACATTTGACTCATATATATATATATATATATATATATATATATATATATATATATATATATATATATATATATATATGTGTGTGTGTGTGTGTGTGTGTGTGTGTCTGTGTGTCTGTGTGTGTGTGTGTGTGTGTTAATGTGGTTGATTTGTAAGAGTGATCCTCCATTCGGGCGTTACAGGAGGGTAGAAGTCGTTGGATTCATGTCTGGCAGGAGTAGAGAAGGAATGAAGTTAGTTGTCTATGGGGATATAGATCTTCTGTTTTGGATGAGCCTATGTTCTGTCTGTGTTGATGTAGTCCTGTGTGTTCATTGCTGTAGTATCCGTCTGCAGGGATGTGTTTGTGGGGTCATCTGTACCGGGAGGGACTTTCTGATCTTTGGAAGATGAGAGAAGATAACATAAGGAAAGATGAACGAAGGTGGGAGAAAGAAGTGTGCTTTGGGAGACCCCACTGTAGATCCATAACCATGGCTTTCGCATGGGAAGCATTTGTGAGCGACTATAGCCTGGTGGCCATTATTGAAATTAGGTCATTTTTCCACTGCTGTGGGGGCGGGTGTCAAGGCCTGTGTGTGTGTGTGCGAAGCTCCGCTGAGGGACAGTGTCCAAGGCTTTCGTGGAAGTGTATTGCTATCATTACTGTGCGGGAGGGGGATTGTGGCTGGTCGAAGCCATCCTGGATGCATTGTGTTAGGTTTGTATGCATAATGGTGCCGTAATTGGGTCTGAAACATATATATATATATATATATATATATATATATATATATATATATATATATATATATATATATATATATATACATATGGATTATATATCATGATTAGAAAAAATGAGATAATTGATCATTGTGATCAGGTGTTGATATCATAAAATTCGAATTTTCCCTGCCCATGGTCGCTGTTTACACAAAGAACGTTTATATATATATATATATATATATATGTACGTATATTTAATGAAATAAAAAGTCTATTTCTTCTGTAGAAGCGATGGTTGTAACGTTAATTAAGCGAGCGAATGGGAAAGATCTAATTACAGTATATGACCCCTTTATACATCATTGGGCTGTTGGGGTATATTTGGGGGGGTGGAAGAGATGGTTCTGTTCACCCCTGGTTGTTAGATGTTTTGGCAACAGAGAGTTAACGGGTCAATTAGATAGTTCAAGCGCCAGTTCGATCATTAGGTATACCCTCAGAGCATCAGCCAGGACCTTAAAGACTTCAGACAATGGAATGGCTTCACGACTTTCACCTTGACAGATACAGCAACACAGATAGCACTTTCTTGTATTACGTGTCGGCTATCTGCCATCATGGGGGGGCGCGCGAGACCCGGCCGGCGTGTGCTTCATGGTCAGCAACGCTACCACTCCACCCCCCACCACCAGCAGAGAGAGAGATCCAGTGGTGGTGGGGGAGAGAGAGGGAGTTGATGTGGGAGTAGAGAAAGGTAGTGGCGTATTGCAGGGCTGGAGGAGCCCTCCTCCCACAGCGAAACATGGCTGCTGGTGTGTGTGTGGACGTCGTCTTCTCTGGCCAGGCGCCCGCGCGTTCTCTCTCTCTCTCTCTCTCTCTCTCTCTCTCTCTCTCTCTCTCTCTCTCTCTCTCTCTCTCTCTCTCTCTCTCTCTCTCTCTCCTGGTAACTTGACCCCACACACACACACACACACACTC
>NC_092279.1:2404142-2411642 GCF_036320965.1 Panulirus ornatus
ATCACTGGGTGTTGCTTGATCCATTGCCAGCCCAAGCTTAATGTGTGGAGGAAAGCTTGGACAATCATCCTTGGTCCCTCTTACAAACCCGTAATCACTTGGCCTCCATCTGTGGCTTCCTCCCACCGGAGATCCCTCGTCCCCAGGTTGCAGTCCGACACCATAAATGCATCTTAGCTCGTCCAGACCTCATTCCAGCCGCTGTGAATCGTTAGGGACCAGTAGATTTTGGACCACAACTGACTGTTCGGATTGAAGTTACTGTGTCATTTCCCGCCACCGTCCTTTCCTGCTACCGGAGATCCCTCGTCCCCAGGTTGCAGTTCGACACCATTAATGCATCGAGCCCATCTTACGCTCGTCTAAACCTCATGCCACCCACTTTGAACATGTATGAACAGTCAGCTAACCATACCAGGATTTACAATTTCTACTAGCAGCCATCACACACACACACACACACACACACACACACAGGTATGTACCCTGGCGGTCCCAGGTGGCCACTGCTGTGTACAAAGGGAATACCTTTCGTGCTCAGCAACCCCCCCCCCCCCTCCTCTTCTGACGTCCACTGATTACAACATCACTGTTGTTGCATTCATCACGTCTCTCTGTTACACCACTTACTTCAGCTGTTACCTTATGGCACCGAGTGGCCAAGCACGGGGATTCGAACCCTGTCTTTATTTGATAACTTTAAGTGACGTCTGTGTTCCTTATGCATATATATATATATATATATATATATATATATATATATATATATATATATATATATAGATAGATAGATATAGATAGATAGATAGATAGATAGATAGCTATAGATATGGTTATGTTATATGGTTGCCTGCGGAGGAGGGTGGATGTGTTAGAAATGAGATGTTTGAGGACAATGTGTGGTGTGAGGTGGTTTGATCGAGTAAGTAATGTAAGGGTGAGAGAGATGTGTGGAAATAAAAAGAGCGTGGTTGAGAGGGCAGAAGAGGATGTTTTGAAATGGTTTGGTCACATGGAGAGAATAAGTGAGGAAAGATTGACAAAGAGGATATATGTGTCAGAGGTGGAGGGAACGAGGAGAAGTGGGAGACCAAATTGGAGGTAGAAGGATGGAGTGAAAAAGATTCTGAGCGATCAGGGCCTGAACATACAGGAGGGTGAAAGGCGTGCAAGGAATAGAGTGAATTGGAACGATGTGGTGTACCTGGGTCGACGTGCTGTCAATGGATTGAACCAGGGCATGTGAAACGTCTGAGGTAAACCATGGAAAGTTCTGTGGGGCCTGGATGTGGAAAGGGAGCTGTGGTTTCGGTGCATTATACATGACAGCTAGAGACTGAATGTGAGCGAATGTGGCCTTTGTTGTCTTTTCCAAGCTCTACCTCGCACGTGCGGGGTCAGAGGGGAGTGCCATTTCATGTGTGGCGGGGTGGCGACGGGAAAAGATGAAGGCAGCTATTATGAATATGAACATGTGTACATATGTACATGTATGTATATGTATGTTTACATCGAAATGTATAGGTATGTATATGTGCGTGTGTGGGCGTGTATGTATATACATGTGTATGTGGGTGGGGTGGGCCATTCCTTCGTCTATTGTAGATATGTTCCCTCCGTTTTCTGATCTCATTGTCATCTTGTTCATCTCTTGGTCCAGCTATTGGTATGTTTCCTTCCCCGTCAAAAAGAGTCTCTCTCTCTCTCTCTCTCTCTCTCTCTCTCTCTCTCTCTCTCTCTCTCTCTCTCTCTCTCTCTCTCTCTCTCTCTCTCTCTCTCTCAGCACCGTCGTTGGTCAAGTGAGCCAGAACCCACCCGGGCCCCTTCCCGCCGTTGCTCAAGTCATCCCTACGATCACCGTTTTCTGACGCGAACAGCACGGGACAGTGTGTACACCCCGCCTTCCATAAACTAATTGCTCCTTCCTTGTACGTCGCTGATGATCGAGTCTGTGTGGCGAATGTAAGCTTCGATCCACACACACACACACACACACTCTTGAAGACCTACGTAATAAAGCCAGGCCCCTCCTTCTTCGAATCCCACAAAGTAATTCTCCCTATTTTTTCTTCTCTCTCTCTTGTTAACAGTCTAGTGATGGCTACACTGTGGCCATTCCCCTGGTCGATCGCCAGGTAGAACATTGGCTGGTTGATTGCCGGGGTAATCTCTGGCGTCTGTCTTTGACGTGGCTGAGAGAGACCCTCTCTCTGTGTAGCGGGGGGTTGAGGGAGAGAGAGAGGGAACTCAGACGCCCACTCACTCACTCAGGCCCTCATAAAGTGTGAGGGGCAAGTGGTGTGTGGAGATTTAAAGAGGGGCGTCCCAGGCCCGCCGCCCCCCCCACTTTCTCCTATTGCCACTACCCCCCTGAGTTACGGGGTCAAGTGTGTGAGACCCCATGCCACTACCCCCCTGAGTTACGGGGTCAAGTGTGAAGGACCCCATGCCACTACCCCCCTGAGTTACGGGGTCAAGTGTGTGAGACCCCATGCCACTACCCCCCTGAGTTACGGGGTCAAGTGTGTGAGACCCCATGCCACTACCCCCCTGAGTTACGGGGTCAAGTGTGTGGGACCCCATGCCACTACCCCCCTGAGTTACGGGGTCAAGTGTGTGAGACCCCATGCCACTACCCCCCTGAGTTACGGGGTCAAGTGTGTGGGACCCCATGCCACTACCCCCCTGAGTTACGGGGTCAAGTGTGTGAGACCCCATGCCACTACCCCCCTGAGTTACGGGGTCAAGTGTGTGGGACCCCATGCCACTACCGGATGTCCCAAGTGGTTGTGGACCAGCGACAGTTTAGCGAGATCAGTGGCCCACGGAGCACGACGGTAGAGAGGCAGAGGAATGGCAACAGAAGGCTCAAACGTCCGTACTGGACCCTATGAGATTCTGACCTCTATTGACATCAGAGGGGGAGTCGGAGGTTCGAACCCAGGACCAGTGGCTGGCCCAGTCGAGGTAGCAGCATTCGCTCGCTTTGTACCACGGGAGGCGGCACTGAGTTCAGGACTCTCTCTCTCTCTCTCTCTCTCTCTCTCTCTCTCTCTCTCTCTCTCTCTCTCTCTCTCTCTCTCTCTCTCTCTCTCTCTCTCTCTCTCTCACATAATCAGTTCTGAGTCGAGAGAAGTGGCACGTAGTGTGAGGTATACTGCCTTGGAAATTCTATAGGAAAAATGTGACAGGGAGAGAAGTGGCACGTAGTGTGAGGTATACTGCCTTAGAAATTCTATAGGAAAAATGTGACAGGGAGAGAAGTGGCACGTAGTGTGAGGTATACTGCCTTGGAAATTCTATAGGGAAGAATGTGACAGGGAGAGAAGTGGCACGTAGTGTGAGGTATACTGCCTTGGAAATTCTATAGGAAAAATGTGACAGGGAGAGAAGTGGCACGTAGTGTGAGGTATACTGCCTTGGAAATTCTATAGGAAAAATGTGACAGGGAGAGAAGTGGCACGTAGTGTGAGGTATACTGCCTTGGAAATTCTATAGGGAAGAATGTGACAGGGAGGGAAGGAAAGGTTTGCAATCCTATCTACACTTGGCCTCTCGAGAGCTGGGGCCATGAAAGACGATAAATAAAAGACGATGAATAATTGCCATCTAACTCAAAGAAAAATTACATTTTTTTATGGATCAGGATTATATAGGAATAACAGACATTAATAATGTATGTTCTAATCGTGATTTTGAAGTCAGGGATAACCTTTGTATTTTGGACAAATGGTTCAGCAACTCTACCGCTGGGAAAAAAAGTATTTTTTTTTTTTTTACCCATCTTTGCTTTGACGTTTCATTTGATTTCGTGCTATTAGTTCTGGCCACTGATTCTCTTGTCTTTTGTGAGGAAATAATTGGTGTCGTAATGACCTTTTCACTCGAAAATTTCTCTCAAATTACCTCGGGTTTGGGAAATGATTTTTAGGCGCTGTTTTTGAATGAGGGAAATGGGTATTGTTGTTCATATCTGAATTTGTTTTTTTCTGGGAGGGTTGCATTCCTTCAGCTCAGACCAAGTGTGCTGACTGGAAATGAAGAACTTATATTCCAAATTAGGTTCGACAAGGGCGTTGTCAAAAAGGGAATGACCGCTTTGTTTATATCATGGTTTAGACTTGTAGGTATGAAGGCGAATATGCTTGTAGCTAGTTTGTGTCCAGCAAATTATTGTCTCGTGTGATCACCAGTTCAATTATTGGTCACTAGTGAAAATCGCTCCCAGGTCTTAATCATTCTATACCAATTATTTCATAGTGATGACTGATGTATTTTAGCGCCCGAGTGCAATATTTTGCAAACATGTACACTGGAGTGTATGTGTCATGGACCCCACACCACTCCAAGTTTGTCTGATGAAGTGGTGTGTGTGTGTGTGTGTGTGTGTGTATGTAAGGTGGAGTGGTCCCGGGTGTGTTGTGTCAAGTTAGGCTCAGTACACAGGAAGGGATTCTATATACACCAGAGGGTACACATGGAGGTGGAGGGGTGTGTGTGTATATGGGTCTGTTGTGGACGTAAGAGAAGGCTGTTAAAGAGTCCAGGGTGTTTAGGAAACCATAATTTAACCCCCTTCTCTCTCTCTCTCTCTCTCTCTCTCTCTCTCTCTCTCTCTCTCTCTCTCTCTCTCTCTCTCTCTCTCTCTCTCTCTCTCTCTCTCTCTCTCTCCTCATGGTTTCTCGGGGGGGGGGGGGGGGGGGGAAGATAATAACTTTTTAATAAGGCCACCAGTAGACTCGTCCAAAATGGGGGTCATCGCTCAATTGAATGATGATACGCTATGGGTTATGAACGACGTGTTTGGACTATAAAGTGTGGGGCTCAGAGCTATAGAGAACACAAGAACACACACACACACACACACACACACACACATACACACACACACACACACACACACACCGCTCGTGTTTGTGACAGAAAATGACAGTAGAGCCTTTGACGCGGTCGGTCCAAACGCGCTTTTGAGACAGATGGCCACAAACACCTTGTTGTTAAAGGGCAATTTACCTTGTCGTCCGAGGCTGGGGGTTTTAGCATTTTATGGCCCCCTGGGTGACTCTACAACGGGAAAGGGCGATAAACCTAGGTGTTTCACCCACTCTGTGACCTTTAATGCTATGATTCTTCAGCCGCTGTGGTCTGCTGCTGGCCCATCCAAACGAAGACCATTTGTGGTCCGTGCGTCCCTGTTTTGCGCCCTGTGGTCTGCTGCGGAGAGACGTGCTGACATCGTGGAGGACGTGGTCAAGACGTGCTGACATCGTGGTGGACTTGGGCAAGACCTGCTGACACCGTGGGGACGTGGGCAAGACCTGCTGACATCGTGGTGGACGTGGGCAAGACCTGCTGACATCGTGGGGGACGTGGGCAAGACGTGCTGACATCGTGGGGGACGTGGGCAAGACCTGCTGACATCGTGGGGAACGTGGGCAAGACGTGCTGACGTCGAGGGGGACGTGGGCAAGACCTGCTGACATCGTGGGGGACGTGGGCAAGACGTGCTGACATCGTGGGGGACGTCAGTCAAACATGCTTCTCCCTCCCCTTCTTCTCTTCCTCCTCCTCCTCTTCCCCTCACCACCTCCTCCTCCCCTCACCTCCTCCTCCTCCCCTCACCACCTCCTCCTCCCCTCACCTCCTCCTCCTGCCCTCACCACCTCCTCCTCTTCCCCTCACCACCTCCTCCTCCCCTCACCTCCTCCTCCTTCCCTCACCACCTCCCCCTCCCCTCACCTCCTCCTCCTCCTCCCCTCACCACCTCCTCCTCCCCTCACCACCTCCTCCTCCCCTCACCAGTTCCTCCTCCCCTCATCTCCTCCCCTCACCACCTCCTCCTCCTCCTCCCCTCTCCCTCCTCCCCTCACTTCCTCCTTCTCCCCTCACCACCTCCTCCTCCCCTCACCTCTCCCTCCTCCCCTCACTTCCTCCTCCTCCCCTCACCATTCCTCCTCCCCTCACCTCCTCCTCGTCCCCTCAAAGCCTCCTCTTCCCCTCACCTCTTCCTTCTCCCCTCACCTCTTCCTCCTCCCCTCACCACCTCCTCCTCTCCTCACCTCTCCCTCCTCCCTTCACCTCTTCCTCCTCCCCTCACTTCTTCCTCCCCTCACCACCTCCTCCTCCCCTCACCACCTCCTCCTCCCCTCACCTCTTCCTCCTCCTCCGCCTGGTCTATAAATTGCCCCTCCCTCACACCGCGTGTCACCTCCCACTTCCTTACGATACAGACCCCCCCAACCCCGCACCATCATGGCTGGCCCCCCCAACCTCCCCAAACGCCCCACAATGTCTCCAAATTCATCTCGGATCCACCTACGCGCGTCGCGCCCTCCACCACCTGCCTCCTCCGCCAGGTGGGCGCGGGCGCGTGGCAACTCAGTCTTGGTCTGCCTTGGTGTCATTTTTAGTGAGAATGTAACAGTGATGGGCCGGGCTGGCGGGCTGCATCATGCCTTACCTCCCTTCTGGCTTTCTGGAGTCTTATGATTTGCTTATAAGGCTTTCTGGAGTCTTATTATTCACCTTTTAGGCTTTCTGGAGTCTTATTATTCACCTTTAAGGCTTTTTGGAGTCTTATGATTTGCCTATAAGGCTTTCTGGAGTCTTATTATTTGCCTATAAGGCTTTCTGGAGTCTTATGATTTACCTATAAGGCTTTCTGGAGTCTTATTATTTGCCTATAAGGCTTTCTGGAGTCTTATTATTTCCCTATAAGGCTTTTTGGAGTCTTATTATTTGCCTATAAGGCTTTCTGGAGTCTTATTATTTCCCTATAAGGCTTTCTGGAGTCTTATTATTTGCCTATAAGGCTTTCTGGAGTCTTATTATTTCCCTATAAGGCTTTCTGGAGTCTTATTATTTGCCTATAAGGCTTTCTGGAGTCTTATTATTTCCCTATAAGGCTTTTTGGAGTCTTATTATTTGCCTATAAGGCTTTCTGGAGTCTTATTATTTCCCTATAAGGCTTTTTGGAGTCTTATGATTTGCTTATCAAGCTTTCTGGAATCTATAATTTACATATAAGGCTCCTTGGAATCTATGATTTGCCTATAAGGCTTTCTAGAATCTATAGTTTTCCTATAAGGCTTTCTAGAATCTATAATTTCCCTATAAGGCTTCCTGGAATCTATAATTTACCTATAAGGCTTCCTGGAATCTATAATTTCCCTATAAGGCTTCCTGGAATCTATAATTTCCCTATAAGGCTTCCTGGAATCTATAATTTCCCTATAAGGCTTCCTGGAATCTATAATAATTGACCTATAAGTTCTCATGTGATCGTAACGGACACCCGGCTGGCTTTCGAGGATTCGATCCCATGTATAGTGCATCACGACCCCACAATGAAGGATTCAATGATGCTCAGCCTTCATATTTGTGTGTGTGTGTGTGTGTGACCTTGTGTCCTATGACAGGGAAGGTCACAGAAGGTCACGTCTTCGGCTCACACACACACACACACACACACACACACACACAGGTCACAGAAGGTCACGT
>NC_092279.1:2719142-2896642 GCF_036320965.1 Panulirus ornatus
AAAAACAGTTATTCATACAGATATTTAGATATGTTTTCCGAATGATTCATGCAATTGTACAAATCTAAACTGATGATTACTTTTGCTTTCATCTTTGAATTGCCGTACTCAACTGAGTGGAGTGTTATGGAGATACAGGTTTCCTTAGTGATTGATGATACTGTATCAAAACATCAATCAGAATAAAACTTGATTAATCAATGAAAATCTTTACCTAAGTAGTGATATGAAAAAAGATCCCAAGCAATAGTTTTTCAGACACCAAATAATCATAATGTGTTGACAGGAACAGGTATGTATGGTTGCCATGTAAAATTTGAAGTTAAAAAGTAAGGTTTTAAAAGACTTTTTTTGCTCTAACATGTTTTTCTCGGGTCACCAGAGGAGGACTTGAGGGTTCTTTTGTGAGACATGCTATGCTACAAAGGTCCTGCAATACAGAAATCCCACTGAGATCCTTTAGTGCAGGGATCCTACTGAGGTCCTGCAGTACAGGGATTTTACTGAGGCCCTGCAGTAGAGGGATCCCACTGAGATACTGCAGTACAGGGATCCTACTGAGGCCCTGCAGTACGGGATCCTATCGAAGTCCTGCTGTACAGGGATCCTAATGAGGTCCTGCAGCACAGGGATCCTACTGAGGTACTGCAGTACAGGGATCCTACTGAGATCCTGCAGCACAGGGATCCTACTGAGATACTGCAGTACAGAGATCTTAATGAGGTCCTGCAGTAGAGGGATCCTACTGATATCCTGCAGTATAGGGATCCCACTGAGATCCCGCAGTACAGGGATCCTACTGAGGCCTCCTTTCTTTTGGAGCGCTTGCACAAGACGATGGGATATTAGCAATGCTTCTCTCTTGAAGTAGGATCCTGAGTCCAGGCAGGACTATAAGTGTCACCTCTCCAATGGCAGAACCAGGATATCTCTGTCTAAGGTCTGAACTCCATTTTCCTATACTTCGCATGACATTATTGCACTAAGTGTATTTTATATTGTATTCCGCCTTTGCCTTCATCATTTCAAATAAGATGTAGAGAAATACATAACAAAACTTGAATTAGTTGTATTGTCTGGTGTTTTCCGAATGTATCTTAAATTGTGAATAAATGGACTCCCTTGGTGTAGCGGTTTGCGTCCCTGACCGTAACTTATTCATGGGCCGCCCTGGGTCGAGCGCATACGTTCGAACCCTACTTGCGGGCAGTTGGTCCACAGTCAACCCAGCTGTTCATCCACCCCTAGGGGTTGGTTGATAAAATGGGTACCTGGCTCAGGCTAGGGTGTAGAATGTTAATGGGATGGCCTTGTTTAGGGCCTCAGCTGACCGTGCCGTCTCAGATAACATAAAAGAAAGTGGTAATTGTATTTGTAACTACAGGTTCATGACGTGAATTTAAGAAAGGATTTTTATTTAGTTTCTGCTGAGGGGATAGACCAGTCCGCCTGCAGGAAGCTATAAAACGTGACATTAAGTATGATATGAGGTAGAACAATTGAATGAAAATGACTCATTCTCTGCTGATGAAGCCATCACAATGGAGGAAAATGACACACCCTCCACACATTGATGCTGCCTTAACGCCATCTCCTTTAAGACGAAATAATCTTATCATGATTTAATTCCTCTTCTCTTGGGGAGAAGATAAAAATGAATATGAAAATGGCATCCATCTAACTACTGTAATTTGAATCAGTCGAATAACTTTAAGTGAAATTAAGATGGAACGTGTTATATTATTTTTTTTTGTTACTGATTGGAATGGCTCTAGAAAATGTATATTCAATATTGCTGTATGGCAGAAAGCAAAGACTTGTCGAAAAAAAAAACCATGGCAAAGAAGATATCACGCGAGGGACGGGAATGAGCCTAGAACAATAGCTAATGCTGAACGTGTTAGCATATCTTGATAGTGAGAATAATGCTGCTGCTTCCAGTTAGTTCAGTTTATATTTGCTATTTTTGCTTAGAATAAATCCTGAAATATACCACTTTTTTAACCTCATTTGTTTTGATATGATGACCAATATAAACAGGTTTGATTGTCCGGTGTTCTCTGACCTGCCCTGTCATATTTAGTTAACTGTAATCTGATATACATCTAAATCATATTCAAGGTGAAATTTATAATTTCTGAAAATTTTAATCGAGTAAAATGAACTAACCTAAAAAAGTAAAGTAACCATACCATATTTTGATACATTATTGCCAGATCTTACCAGATATGAAATGACCTGATCAGATATTAGATATAATCTACCAAAACATAATCTAGATCATTATTATAATGTTTAGGAATAAATAATTGTTATAAAAAATATATATAAATGTGTATGTCGTGTTTGATCGTCTTAAGAGGGAAAAAATATCTTCCCGCCATTATTTTGATCGGGTGGTCAGTGTGTTGTGGCCAGACGACCTGGAACGAGGTGATTCCTGACCTGGACCTGAGGAAGGTCATTACGACCTGTACACTCCAGCCTGTGTCATGGTGTCCACATAGGAAGCCTGTGATGAAGGTGAGAATACTCGTCAAATAATGGTGACACTCTTATGGGGACTCATTGTTATTGTTTTGGATTGGTCAGTGAGTGAGTCCCCCAGACTCATGTCCATTACTCTCGTCTTACTCATGTGTTGTATGATGAGGTCTTACTCATCAGTGTTCAGATGCTTGAAATGATCATCTTTCACTCACCCCTCGACCAAGAATGGACATAAAGTATATATATTTTTTTTATAGAGGAAGATTTCTGATGCCTTTTGTCGTCTGTCTTCGTGTGTGTGTGTGTGTGTGTGTGTGAAGCTATTATGATGTCAAATACTCCACAATATATATATATATATATATATATATATATATATATATATATATATATATATATATATATATATATATAATAAGATTTTTATCCTCATGAGAATGAATTTTAGTGAACCCCTCACTCATACTTCACCTCGTATCTCATAATTTCCTTTACCTTTATGTTGGGTATTTTGAAGAGGAGGGAAAGTAGGTAGTGACCATTAGGGTAACGGGGGTCATATTATTCGGCTTCGGCTTTTGTGTGTTTTGACTCGTGTTACCATATTGTTTGATGAGGTTATTGGCGAGGTAATTTATTACCTTGATGAATATTATCTCTGGGAAATGTACGTTATGGTTTACGTAGTCTAATGTGATGTTATGGAAGCTCCTGCAGAAGATTAATTTATCTTATAACATCGTTTGTATTGGATGATGTTGAATAAGAGGGTATTAGTATGTCGGGGAAACCATGGGGCTAATTCTTGGAAAAGTTGGCGTAAAATCACCAGACGCTACGAGCATCTTACTTGCTAGCAATCAAGATTTATATGTTTAGTATTTTGGTTTGAATATACCTGTCTTGCTAATAAAAATGCATCACTCACCAGGCACCAGATATAAACAAACAGATGACAATGTGATCCTCATTCGGAGAAGAATGTATTGTTCCAATATTTCTGTAAGCATTCTAGCAACTACGTCATGTTTTATAAGTTCTTTTGATGTTTTTCAAGTGTATTACCGACTTTTACATGGACTTCTCCTAGTGTTAAAACCTAATGGCATTGCTGTAGAGTTGGTGAAATACACCTGTAATACTGTAGGACACCTGTGCTTAGCAAATGAAATTCATGTTTATATCAGAAGTTCATTAATTTTTTTCTTTGGCATGATTCTTTGTAAGTTTCGCCATCACCATTTCGATGTTGGGGTGCCATACTTCTGGGTCTTGCTGACAAATGAAAAGTGAAAAATTATTTGTCCCATATGAAATAAAAAGAATGCAGGGAGAAGTAAGGAACATTTGGTGAAGGCATTGTTACGATGTTTAGTGGTGATGTCTTTCACCAGGTAGCACTTTGTTAGTACATTCAGAGAAATATAGCAAGAAAAACATCACACAATTCAAAGAAATATTCATTGGTCTGTTGGATCTTCATGAGTGTTACAAGTGTATTTCTTGAACTCTACTGTCGTCCTTGTGGCTTTCACTGTTTTTAATTGTCTAATTAAGCTTTTTATGGTGTTTTCCTTGAAAGTAAAGTCAAATTATGTGGAGAGCACCGAGGATCTTCCCCACATTCTCCCAGACTAGGCTAGCATGTTATAGATTATGCGAGGCTGTCAAGGTATATTCACGTTTCATTGTAAGCGATGAGAAAAATAGAAGAGAGACGAAGAGATGGGTGAATTTGATGGATGTTGCAAAATTTTGCTCATTTTACAAGTGCATCAAAACTAGCCAAGTGACTTATCTGCATGCTAGGTTAGGCTTAAGACCACGGAACCACAGCTTTTATGAACTATTTGGCCCCAGTACAAACAAGAGATCAGTAATCACCTGCAACTGCTGTATGTGGTAATCATGCAATATATGTCAAAAAACCACTTCAAAGGATTATATCATGAAATGAGCAGTCAGAAATGCAGAACTATAATGTACATTTAGATTTACAAAACAAGAAATGAAGTAGGATGATACGAGACTTTCGAAAAGGCAACATAAAACTTTTTAAAACCAAGGTATGATAAGTGACAAACAACAGAAAGCAGGACTTCTCCTTTTTCCTCTCTCTCTCTCTCTCTCTCTCTCTCTCTCTCTCTCTCTCTCTCTCTCTCTCTCTCTCTCTCTCTCTCTCTCTATTTTTGAGGTTTCAGTCATAGACAAAAGTCCACATCATTGTCAGGTCCTAATTGAAAATTGAAGAGGGCAGTGAAAGGAAAGAAAGAAGAGAAAGGAAAAGTATTTACTGATTTTAGAGGTAGTGAACAGCCTTTCTTTTATATGATGGGAGGTCATAGTTATTCTGAAATATATGAAAGGTTAAAGTTCCAAAGCTTGGAGTGTAGGGAAAGAAACGGTTATCAAAATGGCCCACCCTTGAATTGTCTATGGCCACACATAAGGCTGGTATAATCCTTTCAAATCATTTGCCATTTTCCTAAGTCTCATCCTCCTTTGCATGTCTCTAATTATCGTGGATACAAAATGAATTTAATTTAATTTAACTTGATCGCTTTTTCAGTCTTGCCAGCTGCACGTTATGTTTTGTACATCTTTCTCCACGCCACACACTTAAGATTCCTGGCCACATTTGGCCGAAGAGATTAGAGTTGTGCACCCTGGATTAGATAATACAAGAGATATGGCACATGATATTTTACAACATTAAGTATGGCAGGAGTGGTGAGGGTTACAAATATCAGGGAAAATATGAGGCTGATTAGACATTTGAGGTTTATGTACTCTGAAAGACGTTTTTAGATTTATAAAACAAGATACAAACAGCATGAAATTAAACTTAGACTTGTGATACCCCAAGGAGGATCTAGTGCACTGCTGTAAGAGATATGATTGGACAGTTTTGCTTTTATTTGTCTGAATGTTTATTTTTTCTACTTTATATGTTGATGGATTGAATGTCATTTTGCTTTTATTGCTTCACAAGATAATTTAATGATAGACTTGATAAGTAACTTTATCAGTAACATTTGCACAGAAACTTTGTATGTATTTATATTTATATGTAAATACATACAAAGTTTCTGCATGAATGTTACTGATAGATTTAATCATTAAGTTTGATAATTAAGTTTTGCTTTTATTGCTTCATAAGATAATTTATTTATAAACTTGATTAGTACCGTTATCAGTAACATTTATACAGAAACTTGTATGTATCAGCAGAAATTGGCAAATGTGGCAACATCGACACAAGTTGTCCACTTTGCTCCCCATCATGTCTGCTGGATAGCCGAAAGTGATTGTCCTGTGGAAGCATTGGGCACCCATACTTGCCTCAATTCGTACCCGTATGCAGAATGTAGCCGTGAAATTATGCCATGAATTCTCAATTTGAAGGTCTTTTGAGAATGTTGATCACGTGGTGAAGATCTACATTTGTGAATGTTAAAGGTTAATGAAAAGGTAAGTTAATTTGTGATATTTCAACAAGATATCTGAAAATCTCACCTAACCTCTTGCAGCTGAAATTTTTAGTAAAAATTTACTGACATCAACGTGGCATGTGCAGAAGTGCCCTCGTACTCGAGTGTTAGTTGTTAAAGTTCCAGTTTGGGAGCACCGCAGAGATAATTACTGGATTTGGCAGAAATGATATCAGTGACCTCCTTATCCTTCCTAGAAGTAATTTAGACTAGGGAACTTTGTTTTTTAAGTTACAGATTCCAAAGAAGAATTATGATGATCATGAAAAATGTGGAGTAAAAGGAAGTGAAACTGCACCAGTAATTCTTATGTAAAAACTCCACAGTCTTCACTTAGGTACTGAGATTTATTTTGATTTTTAGGGTTTAAGTTAAAATATACCAATGACATTGTCACCATCTTGGTGAAAGTAAACTAACTCCACAGACACAGCTAACAAGTCTTAGCAGTTGAATGCATATGACACCACAACATGCACTTTTCTCAGATAACACTGAAAATAATGCAATTTTTAGTTTGCAAGGGAAATACACCCGTATTATTTTAGGAGATGCATTTAATTGATAGAATTTATAGTTTATAGTTTACATTTTTTTTTTTTCATGATTTGTTTTCGGCCTTCATTTTGATGATGACACTCTTTAGTTTATTTAGATTTATCAGGGATAACAACAACAACTTGATTCACATGAATTAGTCCAGAAAAACCCATATAGATGATTAGAAATAAGGGAATGGGATTCTAAATGTTTTAAGACAGTGTTAAGAAGAGATTCAAAGCCTTTGGAGATTGCATAAGTGTGAGCATTGAGGCACTAGAAAAGATGTTAGGGATGAGCTGCACCAAGGCATGCTTTCAGAAAGGAACAGCGTGGGTTTTAGACTGAGAATAATTGGTTGATGTAAGATTGGAACAAGCTCGGTGACACTTTTTCTTCTCACGAAGGTTTGCCACCTGGACTCAAATGCTTTGTCCACTTGATGCTGCAAAAGTACTTGGAAGACCTTGTGCAAGGAAAATGTAGGAGATGGGGGTAAAGGACAAGATGAAGAATCATACAATATTTGATTAGAAGAAACTAGTATGTTGAGAAGAGCAGATTTTTCAGTTAGAAAGTTAACTATAGGTCGATCGGGGTGAAAGAAAGGGGGAAAGGTTGAATTACAAAAGTTATTGGAGATACTTCTTTTTAAGGAACAGAAAGAGTTATCACTGCAGTAGTTGAATTACAAGTTTTTTGATGTTTTTGGTTCAGGATTAGAAAATTTATGAGTAGACTAAGTCAAATCATCAGTTTGCGTGAATACGTGTGTGTAACTTTTATGAAGAACATCATCCCAATGATTCTGTGCATATTTGAAAGTGTAGTAGGATTCATGGGAAGGGATAAGTTTTCTGGTGTGATAGGCTTGGTTCCTAACACATCTAGCATCAAAGTAGGAGTGATCAGAGCATGAAAGGGGATACAGATTTTGCATAAGATGGGATGTAGGACTTCATCCTAGCCAACGTCCACCGTAGGTTCAGTGCAGCATGAGGCATCCTGGCTAGCAAAGCAGTACCTGTCCCAGGGAAGGTTAGTAAAGGGTCCCCACAAGGACAACCACTGACCTTTCCCAGAGAGCTACACTTGGCATTTTTAGGAGAGATAGAGGGCTTGCATGCCCAATTAAAAGTGAATTACTAGAGGATGTGTAAGCCCCTGAAGGTTTGACTAAATGCTTCAGACTCCTGTTGAAGGTAGTGCAGAATCACAAGAAATTCATTAGCAGCATTAAAGAAGAATTTAGAACATGGCAGTAACCATGTGGAGTTGAGGCAGCTCATGAGTTGCAAGATACCATGCAGGTCTTACAACTCAAGTTGTTGCTGATTAGCTGGCATACATGGATGAACCCTAGGAAATCTCTTATGACAGACAGGCCTACATATGCCCATTTTCTCACTCCACATTTAAATTTTTTTTTTTTTTTACCACAACTTTTGCAAATATTGGCATTTTACTAACACTGGTAGTAGAAACTTGCATAAATACATTTGTTAGAATAGAAAAATACATTGTATACCTGATAGATGAATTAATATCAGATGTTTATAGTACTGTTCTTGTATCTTTCAGGTTAAGTAGCAGAAATGCCCAGGCTTGGTCGACGTGGGGGAAGAAGTAGATTATTCCGCCAAAGGAGAATGCTTGATTATTTTAATACTTCTCAAGTGGAGTCAAGAGATAAGATCTCAGCAGCAAAACCAGCTTTGCAGATTTCCAAGCCAGTTGCAAGAGTGTTAGTAGTTTCTAAGGTTGATGTACTGTATAAGGTTGGAGTTTTATATCAATGAATGTCAAAATTTTGGAATTTATGACTATGAATATTGTCCTTGTATTTCTTTTTTCTCTTGACCTCCTGCCTCTTTCTTTTATACATCTCCCACTCATTTGCATTTTTTCCCTGCAAAAATCGTCCAAATGCCTCTCTCTTCTCTTTCACTAATAATCTTACTTCTTCATCCCACCACTCACTACCCTTTCTAATCAACCCACCTCCCACACTTCTCATGCCACAAGCATCTTTTGCGCAAGCCATCACTGCTTCCCTAAATACATCCCATTCCTCCCCCACTCCCCTTACCTCCTTTGTTCTCACCTTTTTCCATTCTGTACTAGTCTCTCCTGGTACTTCCTCACACAAGTCTCCTTCCCAAGCTCACTTACTCTCACCACTCTCTTCACCCCAACATTCTCTCTTCTTTTCTGAAAACCCCTACAAATCTTCACCATCGCCTCCACAAGATAATGATCAGACATCCCTCCAGTTGCACCTCTCAGCATATTAACATCCAAAAGTCTCTCTTTCGCGCATCTAACAATTAACACGTAATCCAATAACGCTCTCTGGCCATCTCTCCTACTTACATACGTATACTTATGTATGTCTCGCTTTTTAAACCAGGTATTCCCAATCACCAGTCCTTTTTCAGCACATAAATCTACAAGCTCTTCACCATTTCCATTTACAACACTGAACACCCCATGTACACCAATTATTCCCTCAACTGCCACATTACTCACCTTTGCATTCAAATCACCCATCACTATAACCTGGTCTTGTGCATCAAAACCACTAACACATTCAGCTGCTCCCAAAACACTTGCCTCTCATGATCTTTCTTCTCATGCCCAGGTGCATATGCACCAATAATCACCCATCTCTCTCCATCCACTTTCAGTTTTACCCATATCAATTTAGAATTTACTTTCTTACACTCTATCACATATCCCACAACTCCTGTATCAGGAGTAGTGCTACTCCTTCCCTTGCTCTTGTCCTTCACTAACCCCTGACTTTACTCCCAAGACATTCCCATACCATTCTTCCCATTTACCCTTGAGCTTCGTTTCACTCAGAGCCAAAACATCCAGGTTCCTTTCCTCAAACATACTACCTGTCACTCCTTTTTTCTTATCTTGGTTACATCCACACACATTTAGACACCCCAATCTGAGCCTTCGAGGAGGATGAGCACTCCCCGCGTGACTCCTTCTTCTGTTTCCCCTTTTAGAAAGTCAAAATACAAGGAGGGGAGAGTTTCTAGCCCCCCGCTCCCATCCCCTTTAGTCGCCTTCTATGACACGTGAGGAATGCGTGGGAAATATTCTTTCTCCCCTATCCCCAGGGAATAGAGTGAATTGGAACGATGTGGTATACCGGGGTCGACATGCTGTCAATGGATTGAACCAGGACATGTGAAGCGTCTGGGGCAAACCATGGAAAGTTCTGTGGGGCCTGGATGTGGAAAGGGAGCTGTGGTTTCGGTGCATTATTACATGACAGCTAGAGACTGAGTGTGAACGAATGGGGCCTTTGTTGTCTTTTCCTAGCGCTACCTTGCACACACGAGGGGGGATGGGTATGTTATTCCATGTGTGGCGAGGTGGCGAGGGGAATATATAAAGGCAGACAGTATGAATTATGTACATGTGTATATATGTATATGTCTGTGTGTGTATATATATGTGTACATTGAGATGTATAGGTATGTATATTTGCGTGTGTGGACGTGTATGTATATACATGTGTATGTGGGTGGGTTGGGACATTCTTTCGTCTGTTTCCTTGTGTTACCTCGCAAACGCAGGAGACCGATAAAGCAAAATAAATAAATAACTATTTCTTTTTTGCATGTTTGCCATTTCCTGTGTTGGTGAAGTAGCATTAGGAACAGATGAAGAAAAAGCCTTATTCGCACACACCCATTTCTTAGGTGTCATTTGTAATGCACCGAAACCATTGCCTCCTATCCACAATCAGGCATCACAGACCTTTTCGTAGTTTTCCCTGGCTGCTGCATATGCTCAAGTTCAGTCTATTGTCTTGTATATCATGTATGCCTTTCACCCTCCAGCATTTTCAGGCTTCGAGCTCATAGAATCTTATTCATTCCATTCTTACATCTCCAATTCGGTCTCCCTCTTCTTCTCCCCACCACTTTTGACATATGTCCTCTTTGTCAACCTCTCCTCACTCATCCTGTCCATATGTCCAAACCATTTCAGCACTCTCTCTTCAACTATCTCAGCCAAACTCTCCTCATTATCACACCTCTTTCTCTTACCCTTTTGTTATTTTATCACACCACTTTTTGTCGCTATACATTTCCAACCCATTCACCCTCTTTGATGCATTTTCATTTGTAGCCCATGCCCTGCATCCATATAGAATAGTGGGCCTACTATACTTGCAAACATCTTTGCACTTAACAGATAATAACCTCTTTCCACACATTCCTTTGGTCTCAGAACCTTTTCCCCCTTATTCACCACATGACTCCCCTCATCGTCCATGGTTCCATTCACTGTCATGTCCACTCCCAGGTATCTGAATCTCTTCATTTCCTCCAAGTTTACTTGAAGCTCACACCTTAACTAATATCACTTTACACTGCTAAACCTAATAACCTTGAAGTTACTCACATTTACTCTTTCCTTTCTCCTTCCACACATCCTCCCAAACTTGACTCAATCTGCATTTTCTCACTTGAATCTGCCGCCAATGCTGTAACAGTCTTGAGAGGACTGTAGTTATTGTCACTTGACAATCCTTTTACCAGCTGACTTCTTGTACCACTTAAAGCCTATAGAGGTCTCATCCAATGAAGCCTTTAGAGGTCTTATCCAATGCCAGGAAGGTGCTTGAAACAATTTTGCGTACCTTAGTACCTCTGTGGTCGCTGTTATAGTTGCATGGTTGTCAACCTTCTGGTCATACATATACAATAACTTCACAGAACATACATAGGTTTTTGGAGAACTTAAGTGATTAGGAGGATCATTTATGATTTATGTTATTTTGTTGGAAAAGTAGGGAAGGATAACATGAAAAGTGACTTAATTTTGTTGTAAGGTGGAGGGAGGCTAGCATGGGAGGCCATTTCCACCTACTTTGTCTTGACGTTTCTGCATGTTTAAGAAATTATTTAGAACCACAGTTTTTTCTTTTGGTAGAGTGAGGGATGACTTTGGGAACTGACGAGGATAGATAACCACTCTATTTTCAAAGAAAAAGCTACTGATATCTCCCTACATTGCCAGCCATTCCTCTCGCTCACCTTTTTTTTTTTAAGTATGAGTAGGATAGTATTTATATATATGTTCATGTTATTCAAATCCAATGTTATGCCTATGTTTAAGATAAGAATACAGGACAAAACTGATTTTAAGAGAAAGAGACAAAACATATATTTCCCTGTGTGCCAGCCACTCTCCCTTTGTTGCAGATTTGAAGTATGTGTATTGTGATATTTCTAAATATGTATACATGTTCTGCATATCCTTTCACCATCATTATTTTCTCCATAGACCTCATACTACCTGTCACTCCTTCCCTTTCTCCCATGTCACATCCATCATTGATAATGTTAAACTTGGATCCACATCCTCAGTTGCTATTTCTGGTTTTTGTGAAGAATACATCAAGATCGTCTTTCATATCATGATAAGTAGAGGAATATTAGTCTTCCTGAATTTATCACATTGAATTTTATAGCTACAGATTCATCCTATCTATATGATTGTAATTTAACATCTTTTTAACCGTTCATTTTTTCATCCATGTTCCTGTACCTTCTTTTGTTTTGGAGGAGGTGGGGATTTTGATGAAAGAAGTATTTCTTATAGCACATAAAGGACTAGTGTTGAAAATCACTTATTTTATTGTTCATTGATGATTCCCTTCAGATCTCCTCAGAAACTAAACTTGGTGACAGAACCAACAGCTTCCACTAACTTCAGCCTCATTGATGATTTTGATGATTTTGGTGACTTTGATTTGGATTCTTCCCTTTTTAAAGGTAATTCAGTTATTTTTATTTTTCTTGGATTTTCGAATTGATACTGTTTATAGAATTTGAAAAATGGAAAAGAAAATGGGCACAGCTTGTTAAGACCTGCAGTTTATTTTCGTCACTTTTGTGTGTGAATTATAGATTATTTGTATGTTTTTAACTTATAAGAAAGCTGTAGTTCAAAAGATTTGATGTTATTGAATTAAGGAATTCAGTTATGTGGAAGGATTAAACTCTTATTAATAGTTTTAAAGCTACTTGCTTTGATGAATATGTGTGAGAAATACATGGAGAAAGGGAGTTTCATTTATCTGTTTGGGGAAAGCATATGATAGGATTGACAGAGATGCTTTGTGGAAGGTGTTACTAATACATAGTGTAGGTGGAAAGTTACTAAATCCAGTGAGAATTTTTATTAGGAGGGGAAGGTATGGGTTTAAGTAGGAAGGGAGAATGGTAAGTTTTTCTCTGGAGGTGGTGCTGTGTCAGTGATGTGTAATGTCACCATTTTTGTTTGATTTTTTCATGGTCCAGGTCATATGGGAAGCAAATGTGAGTGTATTGGAGGTAGGGACCAGTCTTCCTTTAGCAGCAGGGGATGGGCATATGGGAGAGTGGGCAAAAGGAGAGAGATGAGAGTAGATATAAACAAAAGTGAATGGAAAGAGGCTCAGCATGGAGGTGAGACAGATTGATCTTAAGTTAATAAGGCACATCAGGGGAGTGTGGCAGGATTATTTGAGTGTATGTTTGAATGGCATTTCATCATAAGCCTTTCCGTAGATTTGTAAATGCTGTCCGCGCAGACACTCACATGAAGGTTTGATCTAATTCTCGAACATTCATAAATGGAAGCTGTTCATCTCATATAATCACATGTGACCACTATAATTTTTCCCTTTTTATATACATTGAATAGTAAAATTTTATGTCCTTTAGGAAAATCTGAGGAGAATGTTACTGTAAAAGATGAAGAGGATGATGACATAGTACAGATGTCAGGAAGAAGGAAGGGCAAACTTGTCATTAGCTCAGATGATGAGACTGACTTGGAGAATGATGAAGTGGACTTTTCCCTAATAAAGAAAAATGAAGGCGCACCACTTGTGGAAGAACTGGAGGTAATGTTTATATATGTAATTATATAGTTGTGTGTCATGTATGAGTTATTCAAAGATAATGTTACTTCTCTGTATATTTGTCAGTATATTGTTTCTACATTGAATGAGTTATTCTAAGAAGATAATATTTCTCTCTAGGGTTGGGTTCTTTGGGTATTGAGGGAGAATAGAAAAAATCCCTGGGTTTGGAAACCTCAAACCCTCTGCCTTCTGGTGAAGTAAATGCCTCTTACCCCCTATGAACCACCATTTTAGTAGTTTTGCCTCCAGCTGAGGTTGGGTCTGTATTTATCATTTTGGATGTTTTTTTTACAGTTGTTTCTTGAAGATTCAGATTCTTCTGAAAGTTCAGGTCTTCCTTTCAAATTATTTTCTGTTCTTTTTCATGATTTAAAGCAACTAGTAATGATAGAGTCTCCTGCAAGGATACCCCTGTAGAACCACTGTTCCTTGGCTATAGGATTAACCTCTCTGGATCTCTGGGAGATCATTTTATGTGGTCATCCTCCATGAGGAGATCTGCCTGCTTGTATCCCAAGTGGGAGTTTTGAGAGGTCTTGGACTTCTTACAGTTGGAGGAGTTTTCTAGCAATTTAATGCCTCAACATCGACACTTAAGAACAGGCCTTGGTGTTGGGAGATTTGGTGAGGTGAGATACATAAAGTGTTAAGTTATACGAACCTTCTCCTTTTTTTATGCTGACATGTTGTAGGTTATGATATTTCTGAACCCTTGTTTCTGGCAAAGAACGAAGCAATTTCTTCAAAATGTATGTTTTGATTGCTTCCTGGAAACCATCCAGAGAGCATAATCCTTTATTTCCAGTTGATCCAGTAATGGGATCACTAGAAATTATTGTAGCAAACCTGTTTTTGTTCAGCTAAGAAGCTTGAAACCTCTTGACTGGCATGAAAGACTAGTTTTGTTGGCCCATCCTGTCTAGTAAAGGGAGCCTTTTCTTAAAGAAATTTAACACAAAATATTTTTGGTGATGGTTGATGAAGGAACTGATGGGTAGTGGTACTACTTATGATTTCCAGTGGTTGTTAGTGGTAGTTATGGTGATTGTTGGTAATGGTTGTTGGTGGTGGTACTGTTGGGTAATGGTGGTGTTGATGGTTGTGCTAATGGTGGTGGTGATGTTGCTGGTTCTGGTTGAAATGCTAATGGTATTACTGATAATGGTGCTTGGTCGATAGTAATGGATGGTGATGGTGTTGGTGATATTTTTTTTTCATTCATGGGCTACATATTTTTGTATTAGATGTATGTTTTTTTTTTTCTTTCCAAACTCATTAAAGAGCTGAAACATACAAACACAAGCAATAGCAATACTACCTCCTATGTGAAGATATATGTTTATTTTACTCTAGGGGCATGGTGGTTCAGACATCAACATTGACAAAAATTGTAGTGGATTTATTATGGTTAGCATAACGAATATATATCCCTATGGAAATTGTAATTCAAGGGAATGGATTTGAGCAGATGCAGCCTTTCTTCATCTGTTCCTGGTGCTACCTTGCTAACATGGGAAATGGCAATCAAAATGAAAAAAAAAATATATGTAATTAAGAAAACAAAGGCTCTCCAAACCCCAGACACCTAACCAAGATCTAAGTCAACACAAAAGATTCAGTAAATCCATATTTTTTCTTATTCGTTTGGTCATAATTCATGCAGGCGAGTCCCATTTTATATCCTAAAATTGCTCAAAACCCTGGAGCTTCTGGGGCCATCCTCCCCGTCTTTTTTTTTTTTTTTTAACTGTCATATTCTTGGTTGAGGGATATGTACTGATTAGTCTCAGGAACTAACATGTTCATGTGAAGTATGACTGATCTAGATTTTATTCTCTGTTGATTGTTGTTGGAATAGGCATATGAGGAAAGGGAATCTGTTTTCAAAACTGTCTCCAGTTTTTGTTTATGTTTTTCAGAATGGTACAATGTCAGATGTGCAAGTATTCCATAATCAGAAAGATGATGACTTCTTTGAAAATGATCATTTTGAGCAACCAAGTGAACAAGGTGTTCAGAAGGGGATCAAAGAAAGCTCGAAAGAGACTGTTGAAGGGGAAATAGAGGATCCTGATTTTATGTCTGTTAAAGCTCCAGTAAATATAGTGAAAACCCCTAAGTCAGCCACAGCTCACAAACTTCATGCCGAAACACAGCATGGCACTCAGGCTCATGATTTCTTTGAGTCATTGGATCATCAGGTATGTTTCATTATGAACACTTGTTCAAAGAAATGATTATTAATATATTTAATGTTATGTGGCAAAGATAACTAACCTTCTTTTATTCTTTTTACCTTTTTACCTTTCTGTCAGTGGATTGAATCAAGGCATGTGAAGCGTCTGGGGTAAACCATGGAAAGCTGTGTAGGTATGTATATTTGCGTGTGTGGACGTATGTATATACATGTGTATGGGGGGGGGTTGGGCCATTTCTTTCGTCTGTTTCCTTGCGCTACCTCGCAAACGCGGGAGACAGCGACAAAGTATAATAAAATAAATAAAATAACCTTTCTGTTTTTATCTCTGATGCCTGTTCCCTCTGGGAACTCCCTCTAGGGAGATGGCCACAGCAAAATAGATGAACTCCAATGCCACTTTTTATCCTTGAGTGCCTCACCCTTAAAAGGCTGCTGGCAGAGGGTTACTCTAGTACAGTGTTTCGTAATGTTCCTGCGTACTGTTTCTACCTAATAACAGAATGCATATACCCTTGTATAAAGGCAAGTGGAACAAAAATGAATGCTCAAATTTTAGAGGTATCATTCTGCTGAATGTACCATGTGAGGTGTGTGGTAGTGTGCACAGAAAAGTAGACTGGGTAGGAGCAGTGTGGATTGCAGGAGTAGTAGGTGTGTAGATGAGCTGTTTGCTTAGAACTTTGTATGAGAAATACTTGGAGAAAGATAGTGATTTGTATGTGGCACTTATGGATCTTGAGAAAGCATACAATAGGGATGAAAGAGGCCTTTTGGGAGGTGTTATGGATATATGGAGAATGGAAAGTTTTCAATGGAATTAAAAGCTTTTACTTGGAGTTCATGGTTGGTCTTTATCAAGATTCTGATGTTACTGTGGCTGTTTAATCTGTAAATAAATGGGGTGGTGAGGAAGGCATATGCATAGGTCTTGGAGCAAACATTGCTGGAGGTTGGGATTAAGAGTGGGGAATCGGTGTGTTGCTACTATTTGTGTGTTACATGTTGTCCCACCTCCCTGACAGTTTCACAGTTCATGTTGCCCCATCTCCCTGTGTATAGATGATACGGCTTTAGTGGCAAATAACTGTAAAGAGAAACACCAGAAGCTGGTGACAAGAGTTTGGTGGTTAGTAAAAAAAAAAAAAAAAAAAAAAAAAAAAAAATGTGGACAAAAATAAGGGAATGTGCATCATGGGGAGGGTGAGACAATATGACTCTAGTGTGAGTTTGATTGGGATGGAACTGAAGTGCTTTTGGTGCCTGTGAATAGACAGGGCTGGAGGTGGAACTATGGAGTTTGAACTATGTCACATGTTGGAAGAGGAGGTTAACTTTCAAACACTGTTATTGCTTCCATGGTGTATCCCTATTTGTAGGGAAAAAATAAGATGGTAATTATTTTTTCCTTACAGATATGTCTATATTACTGTATTTTAAAGAAAATACTAAAATGATTAGTACTCTTTTCTCTATGTTGATGTGGAAGAGCATTAAGTGGACAGAGGTGGCCTTATACTGGAAGCCTCGATACTCCTTATATATGTAAGTATATGATAGCTGTGTTTTTCCGGGTGTGATTACTTTGCATACACAGCTAAGCACATAACACAATTCATAATTTCTTTTCAGGCATGATTTTGTGATACACATAAGTATCATTAACATATTTTATGCCTTACTTACGTATTTTGCCTTTTTTTTTTTTACATAGCCATATGTTATTTACACAGGCAGAACTCTATTTATTTGAATAAATGAACATATAATAGAGTTGATAGAGATGCTCTGTGGAAGGCATTAAGAATATATGGTGTGGGAGGCAAGTTGTTAGAAGCAGTGAAAAGTTTTTATCGAGGATGTAAGGCATGTGTACGCGTAGGAAGAGAGGAAAGTGATTGGTTCTCAGTGAATGTAGGTTTGCGGCAGGGGTGTGTGATGTCTCCATGGTTGTTTAATTTGTTTATGGATGGGGTTGTTAGGGAGGTAAATGCAAGAGTTTTGGAAAGAGGGGCAAGTATGAAGTCTGTTGGGGATGAGAGAGCTTGGGAAGTGAGTCAGTTGTTGTTCGCTGATGATACAGTGCTGGTGGCTGATTCATGTGAGAAACTGCAGAAGCTGGTGACTGAGTTTAGTAAAGTGTGTGAAAGAAGAAAGTTAAGAGTAAATGTGAATAAGAGCGAGGTAATTAGGTACAGTAGGGTTGAGGGTCAAGTCAATTGGGAGGTAAGTTTGAATGGAGAAAAACTGGAGGAAGTAAAGTGTTTTAGATATCTGGGAATGGATCTGGCAGCGGAAGTGGATCATAGGGTGGGGGAGGGGGCGAAAATCCTGGGAGCCTTGAAGAATGTGTGGAAGTCGAGAACATTATCTCGGAAAGCAAAAATGGGTATGTTTGAAGGAATAGTGGTTCCAACAATGTTGTATGGTTGTGAGATGTGGGCTATGGATAGAGTTGTGCGCAGGAGGATGGATGTGCTGGAAATGAGATGTTTGAGGACAATGTGTGGTGTGAGGTGGTTTGATCGAGTAAGTAACGTAAGGGTAAGAGAGATGTGTGGAAATAAAAAGAGCGTGGTTGAGAGAGCAGAAGAGGGTGTTTTGAAATGGTTTGGGCACATGGAGAGAATGAGT
Source organism: Panulirus ornatus (assembly GCF_036320965.1). Classification (NCBI taxonomy): domain Eukaryota; kingdom Metazoa; phylum Arthropoda; class Malacostraca; order Decapoda; family Palinuridae; genus Panulirus; species Panulirus ornatus. Next base: position 2,737,438 of record NC_092279.1, read on the forward strand.
GAGGAAAGATTGACCAAGAGGATATATGTTTCGAAGGTGGAGGGAACGAGAAGTGGGAGACCAAATTGGAGGTGGAAAGATGGAGTGAAAAAGATTTTGAGTGATCGGGGCCTGAACATGCAGGAGGGTGAAAGGAGGGCAAGGAATAGAGTGAATTGGATCGATGTGGTATACCAGGGTTGACGTGCTGTCAGTGGATTGAATCAGGGCATGTGAAGTGTCTGGGGTAAACCATGGAAAGCTGTGTAGGTATGTATATTTGCGTGTGTGGACGTATGTATATACATGTGTATGGGGGTGGGTTGGGCCATTTCTTTCGTCTGTTTCCTTGCGCTACCTCGCAAACGCGGGAGAAAAAAAAAATTATTTGCTGTAAAATAGAAATTCTGTACAGAAATCTTTCCTTTTCAGAAATTAACCTTTTGTTCAACACCTGGCTTCCTTCCTAGATGACATATGTACATTGATTTTGGAGTACTGTGGGTGACTTAGATACATAGTATTTTCCCCAGGTGTGACACTATGCTGCTAAGTGACATTTGTGGATTGGTGGAAGCAGACATCTGCTTATCCATAGATATCACCAGCAGCTTAATAGCATAGATGGAAAATGTTTCATGCATGACGGTTACTTATAAATCTGGTGGGAAGCCAGATTTGCATATGTACTATTGTCATCAATTTTAGAATAAAAGAAATAATATCTCTTCTCTTTATGTTAATATTATTTATAAATGAAAATAAGGGTATTTTTTAATTCATTCATGTAGAAAATCTTTTGTTTGTATATTTGGTATTAGAATATTTAGCTAATGCTTGATATATATGAAAATACATAAAATTCGATATGTGTGGGATGATGGAGCAGGGGACTGGAGATCATCCCCTCCAGTTTTTACTTTTCCAAAAGAAGGAACAGAGAAGGTGGCCAAGTAAGGATTGTCCTCTAAGGCTCAGTCCTCTGTTGTTGATGCTACCTTGCCAGTGCAGGAAATAGTGAATATGTATGAAAATGCATGGGATATGTAAAATCATGCCTGGAAAAACCATAAAGTGCATAATTTGTTAAGATGTATGAAGAATGAAATCACACTTGCTAAAACTCATAATCATTGTATGCTGTACTTACATAAGGAACATCCATGCCTCCAACTAGAGCTTTCACTGTCCACTGATTACCTTCTCACCCCAAGATATTGGAAAGTATACTACCTTTCAAGGAATTTTTTTATTAACTTAAGTTATAAAGATTTTGAGCAGTTGGGGTCTGAAGATACAGAAAGGTGAGAGGCGTGCAAGGAATAGAGTGAATTGGAATGATGTAGGATACCAGGGTTGATGTGCTGTCAGTGGACTGAACCAGGGCACATGAAACGTCTGGGATAAACCATGGAAAGGTCTGTGGGGCCTGGATGTGGATAGGGAGCTGTGGTTTCAGTGCATTACAGATGACTACTAGAGACTGAGTATGAACAAATGTGGCCTTTTTTTTGTGTCTAATTTCCTGGTGCTACCTTGCTGAAGCATGGGGTATCGATGCTGTTTCCTGTGGGGTAGGGTAGCACCAGGAATTGGATGAAGGCAAGCAAGTATGAGTATGTACATGTGTATATGTTTATCCCTGGGGATAGGGGAGAAAAATACTTCCCACGTATTCCCTGTGTGTCATAAAAGGTGACTTAAAGGGGAGGGAGCTGGGGATGGAAATCCTCCCCTCCAGCTTTTACTTCTCGTAAAGAAGGAACAGAGAAGTGGGCCAAATGAAGATTTTCCCTCTTAGGCTCAGTCCTTTGTTCTTAATGCTACCTTGCTAATGTGGAAAGTGGCGAATATGTATGAAAGAAATATATATATATGTGTATGTGTATATGAGTGGATATACCCTAGTTTGAGCCAGGTACCCATTTCATCGACCACCCCTAGGGGTGGATGAACAGCTGCACTGAGTGTGGACTGACTGCCACAGCCAGGATTCGAACCTATACACTTGACTCTTGGTGACCTGTAAATGTGTCATGGTTAGGAATGCTAACCGCTACACCATGGGAGTCCATGTAAGTCTATATACTGGTATACATGATTTTTTTTATAAAGCTCGTGAAGTTCAGAAAGCAGTTTTACAAATTATTTACAGAAAAATAGTAGTTTAGAGGCAAATGTTGAGTCACAACGTGTTTGAAGTATGGAAGTCTCAAAACCATGCGGCAGTTGTATTTGTCATAAAGTTATTACAAACTCATCTGTGTGATGAAAATGAAGGTGTTGATGATAGATGTTAAAAGAATGAGTGGAAACGTCATTGTGATTATTGTTAATATGATTGAAAAAAATGTTAGGGAGGAGCTAATAGTGTTGTCTGAGGTCTCCCACCTGTTGGCAGCAGTAAAACCAATTATTCTCCAAAGAATAGATTAGACTCGGTTCAGATTAGATTTTCTTTAATCTTCACTATTGATATACGTTTATCAATGAGACATTGTAATTCAGTTGTGAATTTTATGTTGCAGGCTGAGGTTGACTATATAGAGTGTGCTCCTCTCTCCCCTCCTGTGGTATCCTTGAACACACAGGCAGTGGATGACATGGTCAAGTCTAATGCTTTACATCATTCTACACCACGCATACATGGTAATTATTTGCTGTGATTGTGTGAGTTGCCTGGGATTAGATGGTGTAGGAATGAAAAAGTGGAGAGAATTTAGTAGAACTGCAGTTGTCTAGTCATGGTATATGTTTTGGAAAAGAATAGTTTTAAAATTTGGATGATTGAGTGTTCCACTTTATTGAATATATGTCTACTATATTTTCATCACTCCATTTCTTATGCAATGGGGTGGATCAGAATAAGGAAATGTTTAGCATGATGTACATAATCTATTTGAGGCTGAAACCAGAATATACTTCTAAAAATTGGTCTTGCCTAAGAATTGCACGTAGAAATATGGGAGAATGTCCACAGGATGGCAACGAAGATGGTGCAAGAAGTAAGAGATGGTTATATGTAGCTAGGTAATTGATTAGGGTGAGGGATAATTCAGTTGAAGATGGTAAAGGAATGATTGGAGACCATTAGCAATGGAAGTATATAAGATACAGCAGTTTCGTGATTTGAGACTTTTGTCTTGAATCATTTTTGGTATACAGCTTTTCCTTGATTTATGCTCATGTTATAGGCATTTGACTTAATTATATTGAAAAAAGTATGGACACTTTTTTTGTTTACACTTCATGGTTTTTGTTTTAATGCATTTTCATGCATTTATTTTCTTTAAAACTGCAACAGAACTTATTATGTTGCAATGCCTTTGCTACACCACTCCACAGTACAGCTTCACTATTCAGGGCAATGTTAGGTACTGGAAATGTTTTTCATACTTTTTCAGAACAATCATCATGAGTGGAAGACAGATGCAGCAATCCACAGCAGGTACATCCCCCTAGAGGGCTTGTCATATTATGAGTTTGGAGTTGAAATCCATGGGTCATCTGTTCCTGTCCTGAGACTGTTCAGGCAAGGGATTAGGCTTATCAGGTTGACAAAACTCTCCTTTATTCGACTCCCATTAATTATTTATCACAACCCATAATCATTGCATGTACATTATCTGTGAGTCAAAGCATTCTTTTATTCAAAGAAAGTACAATAATCCCTCTTCATCCACTGATAAGTTTTTCAGGTCTTTAGCTTTGGGCATTACTCACAACTTCTTTCATTCTACCTTTCTTTCATTTTTCCATTCTGATGGTATGATGGCTGTCTACCCAGAAGACAAGCAACTGTCTTTGATTCTCGTTTTTCTTCTAACTCTACCCTGGATAGCTTTAACATTCGTTCATCCTTTGATGCTCCTCTTACTCCTCCAATACCCATCCCTATAATCTCTGAGCTGCCTGAAAAGCTTTTCTCTCTCTAGACACAAGCAAATCTTATGGACTTGATGGCATCCATCCCTGTGTCTTGTAAGAGTGTGCCTCCGAACTTACACCTGTGCTTGCTAGTCTGCTCTCTTTCTGTTTACAAACCAGAATTTTTCCTTCTTAGAAATGTGTCTTAGTACATCCTACCCTGAGGAAGGCTGACTGTTCTAACCCCTGCAACTTACTAACTATCTTCTTTTTGCTCTTGACATCTACAATTTCCTAAGTTTTTTGATCCCTCCTCGACTCCCATATCCTCTGACTTCTTGAATTTCACAGTCTTCTCTCTGAGGACCAGCTTGGATTTTGCAAGGCTAGATCCATTGGCAGTATTCTTTCTTATCTTACTAATGTCTGATCATCACCCTTGAAAGATTTTTGGGAATCCAATGTAATTGCCCTTGAGATATATCCAAAGCTTTTGATAGGGTGTGGCATCAGGGTCTCATCTCTAAGCTCCCCTGTTTTGGCTTCCCTGCCTCCCTTTGCAGCTTCATATCTAGCTTCCTTTCTGACTGAGCTTCTTCCCCTCTCTCCATCAATAGTGGTGTCCTTCAAGGTTCAGTCCTGTTTCGTACACTTTTTCCTTTTTATCAATGATTCCCTTATTTCTGATGATTCTACACCACGTTCCTCCACATCTTTCAAATCATAATTTATTCCTCTTTCATGTCTTTCCCAAAACCTGTGACCTGGCACTTTTTAAGAGAGGGTTTTCATTTCCCCAAAAATTTGTAAATATTTTTCCTTGTCTTTTCTGTTTCCCTTTCATACCCTCTTTGTATTTCAGTTAATGCCCAGGCTTGATGTGGACTTTTATCTTGAAAATGGGGAAGGGGATGTCATACACTTAGGTCACCAACTTCAAATGTGTGGATAGTTACTGAATTACGAACTCTGCCAGAATATTGTGTAGCACTGAAAGTATTCCCCACTACTGTTTTTGGCATGTGCAAAAATTTATTTACTTCTATCTGTCTATCTATACCTCTGATCCCTGTTCCCTCTGGGAGCTTCTATGAATGGGATGGTCATGGTGAAAGTCTCTCCTTATCCCTGTTCTTATATGCCTCCTTCACATACACCATTCTACTCATTATTCCACCATTACTCTCCTTTCTGTACTCCACTCCATTTCTCCATGTCACAGGTGGTCTTCCTCTGACTGTCATGCACTCTCCTTGTAAACTCCCTGTCTTGCACTCTTTCCACAAACCCAGATCACCTCAAAGTATTACATTTGACCCACCCATCCACTCCATAGTTCATTCCTTTTACATTCCCTGCCATACAAAATCTCTTATACACTCGCTCATTTCTTTTTTCATTCCATCTAGACATACCACGTTCTCCTCTCAGATAGCTCATTTCCATAGCTGGGATTCTTGACCTCTGTAACTCATTTGATGTTCATGTTTTGGCTGCATAGGTCAGGGTCAGGAGGACTATGCTGTCCCTTAACGCTTTCTTGATGTCCACATTTACACCTCTACTCTTCATTATTCTATTAAGGGACCCAGTGACTACTACCCTGTCCTGCTTTTTAATGTTTTGTTTCACCGATTTTTCCACTCAACAATTTAATCCCTTTGCATTCCCAGCCATACCAGATATCATATATCCCCTTATTTCTTTTTTTCATTCCATCTAATCATACCACATGCTCCTCAGACAACTCATTTTCACAGTCATTCCATATCCATTACCTGTGTGTGGCTGCTGTCCCGTAACCCTTTCTTCAGTTCCACACTTATACTTTCACCCTTTAATATTCCATCAAGAGACCCAGTAACTTCTACCCTGTCCTTCTCTTAAGTGATATGTTTAGTTACTTTCTTTCTTTCTTTCAAACTATTCGCCATTTCCCGCATTAGCAAGGTAGCGTTAAGAACAGAGGACTGGGCCTCTGAGGGAATATCCTCACCTGGCCCCCTTCTCTGTTCCTTCTTTTGGAAAATTAGAAGAACAAAAAAAACAAGAGGGGAGGATTTCCAGCCCCCCACTCCCTCCCCTTTTAGTCGCCTTCTACGACATGCAGGGAATACGTGGGAAGTATTCTTTCTCCCCTATCCCCAGGGATATGTTTAGTTACTATCTTCACTATTTATTTATTTTCACTTATCAGCAATATGCATGGATTTACTCAATTATGTCTTTAGTATTTACTGTAGGTAGATCGGAATGACTAAAATCTACTGCCCAGGAACACATTTTGAGAAAAATTTTGTAGCTTTGAATATTGTGATTTACACTCAGGTTTTCAGGATTGCATTTTAAGGGTAAATAGATGATAAGGTATAAGATGAGAAAGTAAGAAGTGCTTTTACAAATTTTGAAGCCCATGTTTCACTTCAACGCACAGGCCATGGGTTGAGGATGTGTGTGAGTGATATGAAGGTTGTATGCACCTGATCCACCCCTGATTTATTGTGGTGAGTGATACTGTGAACAGATGAAGAAATGGCCTCATTTGCTTACGGCACTAGTGTACACTATTGCTACACCTGAGGCTAACCGTCATGTCCACCAGCCAGCCAGGGCTTTACAGTGAGCAAAAGAGGCCACATCTTTGTCTGTTACTGGTGTTACATCCCAAATGCAGGATATGGTAAACAAGTATGAAAAGAAAAAGAATGAAGTTGAATTACTCTTTGATTGTGAGAGAGTGTTCTTGGTGGATGGAGATGAAGTGGAAAAGTATAGTGAAAAGGATATTTAACATAGATGGTATTATGAAAGAGAATCAAAATTTGCAGTTATTGTTATATTTGTTGAATATTCTACATGTTTTTGGAATGCTGTGTAATGTGTGTGTAGGAGTTTGAATTAAGAGATAATCCTTGATGATATAACAAAAATACAGACGACTTCAGCTCATGCAGCTCTGATTTTGACTGATATTGACACAACTTTTCTACATTCACAACAGATAGTCGAAAGGAAAGAAAGCTGGTAGAGACCGATAGAGATCCTCAGGACATGATGAGATCTCGTATTGAATCTGCAGTCACTAAACAGACTACTGAGTCAACTTCTACACCTTCAAAAGTTGCCTCTGCAGTAGTTAATGTTATGCCACCAGTTGGAGATGAATCTCATCCTACAGTACAAGATGCAGATCAGTTGTCTTCAAGTCTAAAAGATGTAAAGCTGTGTCCTCCTTGCAACACCTGTTACAAGTGGCTATACAGCAGTGCCATCATCACATATAAGTGCCACCCCTCCAGCCTCGCACCAACCAGTTAGAAGTCAGTTTCCCTCCCCACCAATACAATCTACCTCAGAAGAGTTTTCCATTGACCAGATTCTAAAACATCCAGTTCTTAGAGTGAGTTCAGTCTGTCTTCTTAGGGAAGTAATAGTGTCCTGATGTACATTAGAATATTAATTTTACTGTATATATTTTTCAAGTACTAGTTCTTTGTATTTCCTGCAGTTTTGGATTGGCTGTAAAGATGTTGATTGCCTTCATGGAAGTGGGAATGGAATGAAATGTACCACAAACAGAGATCAAATGAAGCTCCTACAGTTTCAATCGCACATGGTTTGGGGTGCATACTTTCAGCCATCATTCCATACTTTGCAAGAAAAAGTTTTGCTAAGAGGATATCTGATAGCGTGTTAAGGAATTAGTCATAGCCATTTCTATGATACATGATGATATATTACAAGATTTCTGTGTTTTTCATGTATAACTGAAGCATACAGGTGGCCACCCACTTGAGGGAGTTCCCAGAGGGAATGGGCATTAGAGACATAGATATATAGATAGATTCCAAGAGCGGGTGACAGAGTCTGGTAGAATGTGTGAGAGAAAGTTAAGAGTAAATGTGATCAAATGTAAGGCTAATCAGGTGCTGCAGGGGAATTTGATGAGATAGTTTGTATAAGTTTGAAAGGGGAGGACCTAGAGGAAGTATAGTGCTCTGGGCACTTGTGATTTTGGTCATGGCAGTGGATCTTTTCTCACCTCATAAGGTTTTACAAGTTTCAGTGACTTCTCGTAGACATATCTTTGATGGTAAATATGATGAATGATATTTACACAAAGTTACATGTCTTTGTGGTTTCATACTTTTGTTTTACTTATCCTCCATTTCCTGTGATAGCACCAGGAGTAGACGAAGAAAGGCCACATTCTCTTACAACCATCCTCTTGTGTAATATTGTCGAAACCACAGCCGTGTGTCCAAAGTTGGGCCCCAGCAAACCTTTCCACGGTTTACTCCAGATGTTTCACATGCCATGCTTCAGTCCATTGATAGCACATCACCCCTTGTATACCACATCTTTCTAGTTCATTCTATCCCATGCATGCCTTTCACTCGCCAGCATGTTCAAGCCCTGATTACTCATCTTTTTCACTCCATCCATCCATCTCCAAGTTGATATCCCTCTTCTCCCATCTTTATTTACACTAAAAGCTGTATGATTTTGTGCAGCACATGTTTAAATATATTTTGTCACCATTGCTGGATTTTGTACTTACCAAGAGCGTGAATGTCCTTGGAGAAATCCCTAGTCCACAAGCCATATTTACACCATGTGCCAGTTGATTTTTTCTGTCACTCTCTGTGTACAGTATGTACCCATGGCACTTAGTATTTTCCCTTTATTCCTGTTGAAGACATTTTCAGAAAGTGTTATGTTCCTTGGCTACCAGCCTGTCTAGAGCAGAAGCAGGGATTTGGTCAGTGTGACCTCCTATTATCCTTAAAGATGCTTACAGACAGAGGCATTTAGATTAATCTTTGATCAAAGAAAAAGTCTGAAATCAAAGTAATTTTTCTTTTTCTTTTCACACTCATAACCCTTAAACTGTAGATTTCCCTCCCTGGTTCAATCCTTTGTGCTGTACAATTTTTTTCCTTTCAGAATTTGTCTTTCATACTATTCGCCATTTCCCGCATTAGCGAGGTAGCGTTAAGAACAGAGGACTGGGCCTTTGAGGGAATATCCTCACCAGGCCCCCTTCTCTGTTCCTTCCTTTGGAGAAAAAAAAAAAAAAACGAGAGGGGAGGATTTCCAGCCACCTGCTCCCTCCCCTTTTAGTCGCCTTCTACGACACGCAGGGAACACGTGGGAAGTATGGTGTATATATGCCAAAAATTAGCGAACTCTGTTAGTGTGGCAAGATGTAGAGTGGATAGGGGAGGGCCTAAGGTGATAGCATGGATGCTGCCTGTATATGATGATTATGTGCTTTTCTAGGCATGATTTCATTTTGTATACATTTAATCACATTATGCAATTTAGATTTTTTTTGTCAAAATTTCACACTAGACATACATATTTTGTATGCTTCTTTCACATATTTTTTGTGTTTATTTACATATACATGTTTTTCTATGTTTACATGTTAGTTACACAGAAAACTTCTTAAACATGAATAGATGAACAAATTACTTTTATTTGTAACAAAAATGTCACACTAATACTGCAGAAATTGTTTTTGTAGTTTAGAACTATCTACATGCTCAGATGAAAAACATGCATGTTATTTTTTTTTCATCTATGGTGGTTGACTGCTTTGAAGACTGTATTTTGTTCTAGTCATGAGCAACTTTCTTCTTTTCTGTCAGCATTTAGTAGCAGAATATTTCTCCTTAAGGCAGAAGCTGATGTTTCAAGATTTGTGACCATATTGATCCCAGCCACAGTGAATGGGTCGTTGGAAGTTACTCCTTTCAAGTGGTAGGATCTTTAGGACCTTCACTCATGATGATTGGAAAGTTTTTCATATAAGTTTGGGACAGCTGTCATATATGGCCCTATTGTGTTTAGCTTATGCTTTTAGACTCTGAAGGGAGCACATGAAATCTCGCCTTCTTAAAGCTTTGAAATGGTAGAAATGCTGACTAATGAGGCCTAGTTTCTGGCTATCAAGGTTTTTTCTTTTGATAAAATTCACTTTCTGAATGTATGATAAGTGTAGTGCTGTTACATACTCAGCATATGTATATTGATTGAGAGAGGTTGGTTCATTTAGTTGTGATAATTTTTCGCTGTTTATTTATATAAGTTTCTCTTAACAGGTTAATCACCTAGAAGAGGAAGACTTTGTTATATTGAATTGCCTAAGATCTTCATTGCTCAGTCTGATGGCTGAAATGTTTTCCAGCATTCCTGTTGATTTACTTCGGCAAGTGCCCAGTTATGACTGTATCAAACACTTAAAGATTTTGAATGCTTGCACAAAAGTAACAAAACTATTTGAGATGGAAAAAGCATACAGGAGCAAAGATTCTGGATCCTTGGTAAATACTTCATTGAAGAAAAATAGTCATGTGTGTCAAATGGAAGCTCATCCATTAAGTCTTAGTCCTAATGATAAGCATTATAAGCAAAGTGGTCATTTAGTGAAAGCTTGCTCAAGCGAAAAAGATAGATTTCCAGATTCATATGAAGAAGAAGAATTTGCTGAAGAAACTATGTCACGTCTTCATAGCCATATAATTAAAAAAGAATTTAGTGGGACAAATTCATTTCATAGAAAGCTGTCAGACATTTCATTAGAAAAAGCGAACAAAAACATTGCCTCTGATTCAACAAGTTCAGGTGGTGTAGGAACTTTACCAAACAGTGCTACAAAAGATATATCTACCTTATCCAGCATTCCATGTGGAGAAAGTTTCTTTGATGTGTCCTTCACCCCAAGTCAGTCAGCCAGGAATGTAGGACAAACTGCAGTACAAACGGCTGTGCCTCGAAGATTCTCGTTTGGAGTAAAGCAGAAGCAAAGGCTGGGCAAAGATAATCCAGAGGAACACAAGGAGTTAGCAAGTGGAAGATCATCTCCAGTTTTCAAGTCTTCTCGCATGAAACGGGAATCTAATAAAGGTACGATATTTGGTTCTCTCTTTACTCAGCTTAGACTTGATTATTACTTTGTTTTGGATGGTTTATGAAGAAGATTAGATGCTTATATAATGTGGTAAGAGAGGATATATGGAGTTCATTAGTTATTGAGACTATTGCTATGGCCATCCCTATGAGGGAATTCCATTTGGGAACAGGTATCAGAGATATAGATAGATAGGTAAGGAACCCCAGCTTAAGAATAAGGTAGTGCTGTAAGTGCATAATTGTGCTGATGGTAGACAAATTGAAAGAAAGAGTGGAAAAGTTGAAACTAAACATGAAAGTGTTTCAGAGAGGTGTGCCCGAGGACAAAATTGAATGTGAATGGAAATATAAGTCTTGCATTATCAGCAAATGTGAAATATGATGGAATGTAGATGAAGGATTCATTATTATTTTTATTTTGCTTTGTCGCTGTCTCCCGCATTTGCGAGGTAGCGCAAGGAAACAGACGAAAGAAATGGCCCAACCCACCCCCATACACATGTATGTACATACACGTACACACACGCAAATATACATACCTATACATCTCAATGTACACATATATATACACACACAGACACATACATATATACCCATGCACACAATTCACACTGTCTGCCATTATTCATTCCCAGCGCCACCTCGCCACACATGGAATACCATCCCCCTCCCCCCTCATGTGTGTGAGCTAGCGCTAGGAAAAGACAACAAAGGCCCCATTGGTTCACACTCAGTCTCTAGCTGTCATGCAATAATGTCCGAAACCACAGCTCCCTTTCCACATCCAGGCCCCACACAACTTTCCATGGTTTACCCCAGACACTTCACATGCCCTGGTTCAATCCACTGACATCATGTCAACCCCGGTATACCACATTGATCCAATTCACTCTATTCCTTGCCCGCCTTTCACCCTCCTGCATGTTCAGGCCCCGATCACTCAAAATCTTTTTCACTCCATCTTTCCACCTCCAATTTGGTCTCCCACTTCTCCTCGTTCCCTCCACCTCCGACACATATATCTTCTTGGTCAATGTTTCCTCACTCATTCTCTCCATGTGCCCAAACCATTTCAAAACACTGTCTTCTGCTCTCTCAACCATACTCTTTTTATTTCCACACATCTCTCTTATCCTTACATTACTTACTCGATCAAACCACCTCACACCACATATTGTCCTCAAACATCTCATTTCCAGCACATCCACCCTCCTGCGCACAGCTCTATCCATAGCCTACGCCTCGCAACCATACAACATTGTTGGAACCACTAATCCTTCAAACATACCCATTTTTGCTTTCTGAGATAATGTTCTCGACTTCCAAACATTCTTCAAGGCTCCCAGAATTTTCGCCCCCTCCCCCACCCTATGATTCACTTCCGCTTCCATGGTTCCATCCACTGCCAAATCCACTCCCAGATGTCTAAAACACTTCACTTCCTCCAGTTTTTCTCCATTCAAACTTACCTCCCAATTGACTTAATAACCTTGCTCTTATTCACATTTACTCTCAGCTTTCTTCTTTCACACACTTTACAAAACTCAGTCACCAGCTTCTGCAGTTTCTCACATGAATCAGCCACCAGTGCTGTATCATCAGTGAACAACAACTGACTCACTTCCCAAGCTCTCCCATCCACAACAGACTGCATACTTGCCCCTCTTTGCAAAACTCTTGCATTCACCTCCCTAACAACCCCATCCATAAACAAATCAAACAACCATGGAGACATCACACACCCCTGCCGCAAACCTACTTACTGAGAACCAATCACTTTCCTCTCTTCCTACACGTACCCATGCCTTACATCCTCGATAAAAACTTTTCACTGCTTCTAACAACTTGCCTCCCACACCATATATTCTTAATACCTTCCACAGCGTCTCTATCAACTCTATATCATATGCTTTCTCCAGATCCATAAATGCTACATACAAATCCATTTGCTTTTCTAAGTATTTCTCACATACATTCTTCAAAGCAAGCACCTGATCCACACAACCTCTACCACTTCTGAAACCACACTGCTCTTCCCCAATCTGATGCTCTGTACATGCCTTCACCCTCTCAATCAATACCCTCCCATATAATTTACCAGGAATACTCAACAAACTTACACCTCTGTAATTTGAGCACTCACTTTTATCCCCTTTGCCTTTGTACAGTGGCACTATGCAAGCATTCCGCAAATCCTCAGGCACCTCATCATGAATTATACATACATTAAATAACCTTACCAACCAGTCAACAATACAGTCACCCCCTTTTTTAATAAATTCCACTGCAATACCATCCAAACCTGCTGCCTTGCCGGCTTTCATCTTCCGCAAAGCTTTTGCTATCTCTTCTCTGTTTGCCAAATTATTTTCCCTGACCCTCTCACTTTGCACACCACCCCGACCAAAACACCCTATATCTGCCACTCTATCATCAAACACATTCAACAAACCTTCAAAATACTCACTCCATCTGCTTCTCACATCACCACTACTTGTTTTCACTTCCCTATCAGCCCCCTTCATTGAAGTTCCCATTTGTTCCCTTGTCTTACGCACTTTATTTACCTCCTTCCAAAACATCTTTTTATGCTCCCTAAAATGTAATGATACTCTCTCACCCCAACTCTCATTTGCCCTCTTTTTCACTTCTTGCACCTTTCTCTTGACCTCCTGCCTCTTTCTTTTATACATATCCCACTCATTTGCATTATTTCCCTGCAAAATTTGTCCAAATGCCTCTCTCTTCTCTTTCACTAATACTCTTACTTCTTCATCCCACCACCCACTACCCTTTCTAATCTGCCCACCTCCCACGCTTCTCATGCCACAAGCATCTTTTGCACAAGCCGTCACTGCTTCCCTAAATACATCCCATCCCCCCCACTCCCCTTACTTCCTTTGTTCTCGCTTTTTTCCATTCTTTACTCAGTCTCTCATGGTATTTCCTCACACAAGTCTCCTTCCCAAGCTCACTTACTCTCACCACTCTTTTCACCCCAACATTCTCTCTTCTTTTCTGAAAACCTCTACAAATCTTCACCTTTGCCTCCACAGGATAATGATCAGACATCCCTCCAGTTACACCTCTCAGCACATTAACATCCAAAAGTCTCTCTTTCGCGCGTGTGTCAATTAACACGTATTGGAAATACTTGGTTTAAAAAGTCACACACACTAAGTACAGGAAACTACATTGTTCAGTCTTTAAGTTTTTAAACAGATCAATGAAGCAGATGGTGAACAGTTCTTCCAGAGATGTGGGGATCGAACAACTGGAGAACATAACATGAAAATAAACAAGGAACTTGTCAAAGAAGATGTATAGAGATTTTTTTATTATATGTGTGGTGAAGAAGGTGGTGAGAGTAAGTGAGCTTGGGAAGGAGACCTGTGTGAAGAAGTATCAGGAGAGACTGTGTACAGAATGGAAAAAGGTGAGAACAATGGAAGTAAGGGGAGTGGGGGAGGAATGGGATGTATTTAGGGAATCAGTGATGGATTGCGCAAAAGATGCTTGTGGCATGAGAAGAGTGGGAGGTGGGCTGTTTAGAAAGGGTAGTGAGTGGTGGGATGAAGAAGTAAGAGTATTAGTGAAAGAGAAGAGAGAGGCATTTGGACGATTTTTGCAGGGAAAAAATGCAATTGAGTGGGAGAAGTATAAAAGAAAGAGACAGGAGGTCAAGAGAAAGGTGCAAGAGGTGAAAAAAAGGGCAAATGAGAGTTGGGGTGAGAGACTATCAGTAAATTTTAGGGAGAATAAAAAGATGTTCTGGAAGGAGGTAAATAGGGTGCGTAAGACAAGGGAGCAAATGGGAACTTCAGTAAAGGGCGTAAATGGGGAGGTGATAACAAGTAGTGGTGATGTGAGAAGGAGATGGAATGAGTATTTTGAAGGTTTGTTGAATGTGTCTGATGACAGAGTGGCAGATATAGGGTGTTTGGGTCGAGGTGGTGTGCAAAGTGAGAGGGTTAGGGAAAATGATTTGGTAAACAGAGAAGAGGTAGTAAAAGCTTTGCGGAAGATGAAAGCCGGCAAGGCAGCAGGTTTGGATGGTATTGCAGTGGAATTTATTAAAAAAGGGGGTGACTGTATTGTTGACTGGTTGGTAAGGTTATTTAATGTATGTATGACTCATGGTGAGGTGCCTGAGGATTGGCGGAATGCTTGCATAGTGCCATTGTACAAAGGCAAAGGGGATAAGAGTGAGTGCTCAAATTACAGAGGTATAAGTTTGTTGAGTATTCCTGGTAAATTATATGGGAGGGTATTGATTGAGAGGGTGAAGGCATGTACAGAGCATCAGATTGGGGAAGAGCAGTGTGGTTTCAGAAGTGGTAGAGGATGTGTGGATCAGGTGTTTGCTTTGAAGAATGTATGTGAGAAATACTTAGAAAAGCAAATGGATTTGTATGTAGCATTTATGGATCTGGAGAAGGCATATGATAGAGTTGATAGAGATGCTCTGTGGAAGGTATTAAGAATATATGGTGTGGGAGGCAAGTTGTTAGAAGCAGTGAAAAGTTTTTATCGAGGATGTAAGGCATGTGTACGTGTAGGAAGAGAGGAAAGTGATTGGTTCTCAGTGAATGTAGGTTTGCGGCAGGGGTGTGTGATGTCTCCATGGTTGTTTAATTTGTTTATGGATGGGGTTGTTAGGGAGGTAAATGCAAGAGTTTTGGAAAGAGGGGCAAGTATGAAGTCTGTTGGGGATGAGAGAGCTTGGGAAGTGAGTCAGTTGTTGTTCGCTGATGATACAGCGCTGGTGGCGGATTCATGTGAGAAACTGCAGAAGCTGGTGACGGAGTTTGGTAAAGTGTGTGGAAGAAGAAAGCTAAGAGTGAATGTCAATAAGAGCAAGGTTATTAGGTACAGTAGGGTTGAGGGTCAAGTCAATTGGGAGGTGAGTTTGAATGGTGAGAGGCTGGAGGAAGTGAAGTGTTTTAGATATCTGGGAGTGGATCTGTCAGCGGATGGAACCATGGAAGCGGAAGTGGATCATAGGGTGGGGGAGGGGGCGAAAATTTTGGGAGCCTTGAAAAATGTGTGGAAGTCGAGAACATTATCCCGGAAAGCAAAAATGGGTATGTTTGAAGGAATAGTGGTTCCAACAATGTTGTATGGTTGCGAGGCGTGGGCTATGGATAGAGTTGTGCGCAGGAGGATGGATGTGCTGGAAATGAGATGTTTGAGGACAATGTGTGGTGTGAGGTGGTTTGATCGAGTAAGTAACGTAAGGGTAAGAGGGATGTGTGGAAATAAAAAGAGCGTGGTTGAGAGAGCAGAAGAGGGTGTTTTGAAGTGGTTTGGGCACATGGAGAGAATGAGTGAGGAAAGATTGACCAAGAGGATATATGTGTCGGAGGTGGAGGGAACGAGGAGAAGAGGGAGACCAAATTGGAGGTGGAAAGATGGAGTGAAAAGGATTTTGTGTGATCGGGGCCTGAACATGCAGGAGGGTGAAAGGAGGGCAAGGAATAGAGTGAATTGGAGCGATGTGGTATACAGGGGTTGACGTGCTGTCAGTGGATTGAATCAAGGCATGTGAAGCGTCTGGGGTAAACCATGGAAAGCTGTGTAGGTATGTATATTGCGTGTGTGGACGTGTGTATGTACATGTGTATGGGGGGGGTTGGGCCATTTCTTTCGTCTGTTTCCTTGCGCTACCTCGCAAACGCGGGAGACAGCGACAAAGTATAAAAAAAAAAAAAAAAAAAAAAAAAAAATGTGTGGTGGATGAGGCAACAAAAGGCTAAGAAGTGGCATGAGTGCACTGGTTATGGAGACTATCCATGAGGGAGTTCCAGGTGGGAACAGGCATTATAGATGTAGATAGATAGGCCATTTATTTTGTTTATGGCCTCTATATTGATGTTATTGATGTAAGGAGTGAATGTTGCATACCTGTCGTTTGTGATATCTAGCATGGTTAGAGTTTTGTTTAGTGAGACTGGTTGATCAGTAAGGGTTTTGGGAGGGTGCTGGTTGGATTTGCATCTGTTGGGGTTAAAAAAGGTAATGGTAGGCTTTTGTGGTGATGCATACATGATGATGTGAGCAAACCGGTTTTCTGGTTGTGTGATATTGTGCTGCATGTTTGTCATTGCTTTGAATAGTGTCAGGGTACATATGTACTTGTGAGGTCATCTGTTCAAGAGATGACTTTCACACCGGTTTGCTTGAGGTGAAAGGAGGTTTGTAGATCATAGGAAAAAGAGGTGATTCTTGGGGTATGTATAGCTCGAGGATTTTGGTGGTGTAGCCTTTGCAAGAACTCTGGCTTGGTAGACTATTTGAAGCTGATCAACCATTTTTTTTAGATTTTTTTGAGGATGACAGGGGATGATGTCGAATGCTTTGTTTATGATTGACCACTAGTGCTGGTTGAAGTCATGCAAGATGCATTGTGTGAAGTTTGTATGCTGTCAGGTAATGCAGTGACTGGGTTTAAGTTAAAGCTTTTATTTGCCTGGGTGAGAGTGGGATGTTTTGGCTGCTTCTGTTTTTGATCAGGTTTTTCAAGAAGAGTTTGATAACAATGACATGGGGCAGAAGGAGGAAGGGGAGTTTGGGGGTTTGAAGGGTTTCAAGATGGTTTCTATTTTAGACATGTTTCCAAATATTTGGGAATTTGTTGTGTAACCAGAAGTCTTGGAGATGATGTATGTGCTTGATTGCATTTGGGCCACTGTCTTATGTGGAAGTGTGCTGTACTTTTGGGACATGTTGAAAGGGAGTTACATAGGGGTAAAATTTTAATTGGATTTTGTGTGTTAGTGGGGATGCAGGACGAAAGAGCAGTAGTGCTGCTGGATTTTGTGTAGGTTTTTCATGCTTGTTCTGTTGAAGGGTATGGTTTATCTGTGCTTTGTTTTTGAGCAGTGTTTCATGAGTATGGTTGTGTGTTCTTTGGGGAGAAGGGATGTTATTGCTTTGGATTAGAAGTATTTCATATATGGGGGCCATGGTGGTGTGAATTTTCATTATCATTTGTTCGAGTCGAGTTCTGTTGGTTTCATGGTATTGTGTTAAGGAAGGAGCGCCAGCTTGCTGTTTTCATTTCCATGATTAGTTTTGTTATGGTGTTGTTTACATTTTGGATTTGTTTTATGGCCTGTATTGATGGTGAGTGGTTTTGTTTGACCTGTAAGAAGTCTTCGTAATACACTGCTACTTTTCTCCTCCCTCTCTTTCCCAAGGATGTATGCCAGCTTGTTTGTATCATGAACCGGCAGGTGTTGTATTCATTAATGTCAAAATTTTTTTTTTTTGAAGAAAACTCTGTTAATACCATTTACTGTTTACATTTTGATAAATTGATATCAATTTATATATCTGTATCTTAATGTTAAATGCTATGATGGGTATCAAATGCTTCAAAACAATGTATTTGCTCATATGATGTTTCTTCCATATTATTCCAGATGCCCCAACACACTATATAGAAAATCCTGATGATGATGCTGATTTTCCAAGCGCTGATATAGAAAATGATTTTGTTGAGATTATCCAGACTGAAGATAATCAGGTTAGTGATTCACTTTTAAAAGAGAAGCAACTTTGTGAAAAGTTATATATATGTATCCGTTATAACCCAGTTATTTAAGATTATTATAGATTTGTTTTTTGAATATGAATAATCTTGGGAGATTTCATTCCAAATTAATTTTTTTGATCAAAGCATTTACGGTTTCCCCACTTTGTTTTGTTGTAGTGTAAAGCTAGGCCACCTAGACATATAATATCTTTTCTCTCGACTATTTTCATTCATTATCCAGAGAAAAGATTGTAGGTATTTCATTTTGAGATGTAAGGGGAGTTATTAGTCCTTTTTGATGAATCAACTTATTATGCAGAGTTAGATGTTAAAACTAAATGGAATGTTGTAGATTCCCTTGTTTACTTTTAGCTCACTGGAAATAGGTTGGAGATTGGGCAAGGGTGATTATTGAAAGAAGGGGTTAAGTTGATGCACAGATGCTTTCATTTAGTAATTTTGAGAACCTTATATGAAGTTCATACACCAAAATACTTGATGGAAGTTTTTAGTGGACCACTTTTTAAAGAAAAAATATAACGTGTGAGAATTGGACTTCAAAATAGAGCTAATATGCAAGTCAAGTTATTGATAAGGAAGATTGATACACAGTAAACACAAACAATACTGTAAGAAATGAGCTAATATGATGGATGAAAGAATTTGGCCGTTTGGATCTATAGTTCACAATGAGAAAGTTGTCTGGAAATGAATCCTGATTAAAGAGAAGTGTGTACATATAGAAATTAGTTGTTTAGAGAAGGCTTCTCAATTGAAAAAGGGAAATAAAGAATGTATAAAGAGTATGTAGTCTAAAAGGAGAGCTTTACTGGAAGCATGTAAGAGCTGTTAAGATCATTGTGTGTTGGAAGTGTTCGTGGGTAAATGACAGGATAAGTTTGCATTATGTTACTGTTGTTAGGTTATTTGGTGATGAACTTTGCAGAACATGTAAAGCAAAAAAGTTTAAGGCTTAGAGTAAATGTGTTAGGAGTGATTCAGTGTTGGAGATGAAATTCAGGAGAGTTTGTATTCTAAGATTTAGCTAAAAGGTGAATTTAATCGAAACATTGTATTCGGGAATAAAAGTTTGAAAATGTGTTTTAGTAGTTAGAAGTCATACAGGGGAAAGTTTAAATCTGTAGGATGTATTAGCAGGAAGAGAACCTGCTAAAAGTTATATTAGTGTAGTGTCTGCATGGAAGAACATTCAAAAGTATTCAGTGATAATACTTTATGGAACAGATTAAACTTTGGCAAATCTACTGTATAACAAAGCACACAGAGAAACAGAGTGGAAGAGTCCTGGAGTGAGGGAGTGAGAGAAACAGAGGAAGGGTGTGTAGAATAGTGTATGCAAGGGAGTCATGTAAGGACAGGGATAAGTGAAAACTCTTTTGCAATGGCTACCCCCTTAATTGGAGTTCCTGGAGGGAATACGCATCAGATATAAATAGATAGAACAGAGCACATAGGATGTAGGTAGATGAAGTTTTATTGAAATATGTTTATTTAGTGATAACAAGTAGTGGTGATGTGAGAAGGAGATGGAGTGAGTATTTTGAAGGTTTGTTGAATGTGTTTGATGATAGAGTGGCAGATATAGGGTGTTTTGGTCGAGGTGGTGTGCAAAGTGAGGGGTTAGGGAGAATGATTTGGTAAATAGAGAAGAGGTAGTGGGAGCTTTGTGGAAGATGAAAGCCGGCAAGGCAGCGGGTTTGGATGGTATTGCAATGGAATTTATTAAAAAAGGGGGTGACTGTATTGTTGACTGGTTGGTAAGGTTAAGGTTATTTAATGTATGTATGATTTATGATGAGGTGCCTGAGGATTGGCGGAATGCTTGCATAGTGCCATTGTACAAAGGCAAAGGGGATAAGAGTGAGTGCTCAAATTACAGAGGTACAAGTTTGTAGAGTATTCCTGGTAAATTATATGGGAGGGTATTGATTGAGAGGGTGAAGGCATGTACAGAGCATCAGATTGGGGAAGAGCAGTGCGGTTTCCGAAGTGGTAGAGGATGTGTGGATCAGGTGTTTGCTTTGAAGAATGTATGTGTGAAATACTTAGAAAAACAAATGGATTTGTATGTAGCATTTATGGATCTGGAGAAGGCATATGATAGAGTTGATAGAGGTGCTCTGTGGAAGGTTTTAAGAATATATGGAGTAGGAGGCAAGTTGTTAGAAGCAGTGAAAAGTTTTTATCGAGGATGTAAGGCACGTGTACGTGTAGGAAGAGAGGAAAGTGATTGGTTCTCAGTGAATGTAGGTTTGTGGCAGGGGTGTGTGATGTCTCCATGGTTGTTTAATTTGTTTATGGATGGGGTTGTTAGGGAGGTGAATGCAAGAGTTTTGCAAAGAGGGGCAAGTATGCAGTCTGTTGTGGATGAGAGAGCTTGGGAAGTGAGTCAGTTGTTGTTCGCTGATGATACAGCGCTGGTGGCTGATTCATGTAAGAAACTGCAGAAGCTGGTGACTGAGTTTGGTAAAGTGTGTGAAAGAAGAAAGTTAAGAGTAAATGTGAATAAGAGCAAGGTTATTAGGTACAGTAGGGTTGAGGGTCAAGTCAATTGGGAGGTAAGTTTGAATGGAGAAAAACTGGAGGAAGTAAAGTGTTTTAGATATCTGGGAGTGGATTTGGCAGCGGATGGAACCATGGAAGTGGAAGTGAATCATAGGGTGGGGGAGGGGGTGAAAATTCTGGGAGCAATGAAGAATGTTTGGAAGTCGAGAACATTATCTCGGAAAGCAAAAATGGGTATGTTTGAAGGAATAGTGGTTCCAACAATGTTGTATGGTTGCGAGGCGTGGGCTCTGGATAGAGTTGTGCGCAGGAGGGTGGATGTGCTGGAAATGAGATGTTTGAGGACAATATGTGGTGTGAGGTGGTTTGATCGAGTAAGTAATGTAAGGGTAAGAGAGATGTGTGGTAATAAAAAGAGTGTGGTTGAGAGAGCAGAAGAGGGTGTTTTGAAATGGTTTGGTCACATGGAGAGAATGAGTGAGGAAAGATTGACCAAGAGGATATATGTGTCAGAGGTGGAGGGAACGAGGAGAAGTGGGAGACCAAATTTTAGGTGGAAAGATGGAGTGAAAAAGATTTTGAGTGATCGGGGCCTGAACATGCAGGAGGGTGAAAGGCATGCAAGGAATAGAGTGAATTGGAACGATGTGGTATACCGGGGTCGATGTGCTGTCAATGGATTGAACCAGGGCATGTGAAGCGTCTGGGGTAAACCATGGAAAGTTGTGTGGGGCCTGGATGTGGAAAGGGAGCTGTGGTTTCGGTGCATTATTACATGACAGCTAGAGACTGAGTGTGAACGAATGTGGCCTTTGTTGTCTTTTCCTAGCACTACCTCGCACACATGAGGAGAGAGGGGGTTGTTATTCCATGTGTGGCGGGGTGGCGATGGGAGCAAATAAAGGCAGACAGTATGAATTATGTACATGTGTATATATGTATATGTCTGTGTGTGTATATATATGTGTACATTGAGATGTATAGGTATGTATATTTGCGTGTGTGTACGTGTATACATGTGTATGTGGGCGGGTTGGGCCATTCTTTCGTATGTTTCCTTGCGCTACCTCGCTAATGTGGGAGACAGCGACAAAGCAAAATAATAATATGATAATGTTTATTTCTTCTTCTCATCATAATACAAGGTTTTCCTATTAATTCTTTTAAAACAGAGACCTGTCACCTCAACTGGGAAGAGTTTTAAAAGAATTATTGACCAAACAGTGCCCATCAGAAAGAATGAAGCCAACAGCGATTGTGTCGATATGGGGGATGATAATGATGTTAATGAGGCCATGTCATTAGCATCACGTGTCAGGTAAGTTTTACTTGCAGTGAAGGAGAGAAGTGTAATACATCACTGAATGTAAATACTCATACATATGGACATGACATAACTCTGGTATCAGACTGTAGAGAGAGAAACTCTCACAACGGATAACAGAATTTGAGAAGTGTGGGAAAGGAATAAGATGAGAGCAAATGTGAACTAAATTAAGATGATTAGATGCAGGTGGGGGGTTGAGACAAAATGTTTTGAGTATAAGTTTGAATAGGAAGGACTTGAAGGAAACTGAGTGTTAAAGGTTCCTGAGAGTGGACTTGGCAGTGGATGGAACCATGAGGGCTATGGTGAGTCATAAGACTAAGAAGACTAAGGTCTTGGGCTGCATTAAGGAGCTTGTTAATTGAGAGGTCAATGATTGTTAGAGTAGAAATAGGCATGTTTAAGGTACATAAAGGCTTAGTAATGAACCCTCCTGATATCCAAATTTAAAGCCTCTAGCATTTCCCTGTAACTCATCCCTATAATTTTGGTACCATCTTAGATGCCCTTCTCAGGACCTTATGCTTCTTCAGGTGCACTGACCAAACTTAAGAGTAGCATATTCTAGTTTTGATCACATGAAGGATACAAACAGCTCACTAACTACTACCTTATCCATTTACTTGAAAGCTATTCTGATATTTGTTGGCAGACAGTTACTCTACATAACAACACCCCCTTCAATTCCACCTTCTCTCTCAGTAAATTTGCCTGTTTTGATTGTACCTCCAGGCTAGATGACTACAAAGCACCATGATTTTATACACCCTCTTATATCTTGATTATAATCACCAATTCCTCTTTTTCCTCTATTACTGAAATTGCATTTGTCAGTTCTATTGCATCCAATAACCTTTTAATGAGAATTTCTTCTTTCTTATAATCTTGATCCAGTCCAAAATTATATAAAGATTTACATTTGTCAAGCCTTCTTGTGCATTAATCTCTTTAAATTTTGTGTCCCCCACATCATGGCCAAGGACAGTGGCTGTGATATGTCAACCACCGAGTTTTGGCTTTCTCTACAATTTCCCTTTCTGCTGAAACCTCTGATCCTGTATGCTCTACACTTTTCTAAACTTTTTATCCTCTGGATCTTAAATTTTCCTGACTTTTCTTTTTACAGCAGTGCATATTATTCGTCTACAGCTTTGCTGAAACCCCTTGGCTCCTCATTTACCTCATTTACAATGTCATCAGGTTCCAGTCCCATTGCCTTAGTCATGTTAAAAGTTGGTTGAGTAACCGCAGAAACTGCTCCTTCTCTCCCTCCCAACCCACTAGTTTCCATAACTTGTGTAATGGACGGTTCCTCTTGCTCAACATTCTCTAGGACATCTAGTATCTTTTGCCCTTTCCATTCTTCAATCATTTTACAGTCTTGTGTCTGGTTATGTACTCTCTGATTTCCCACACGTAATGTGAATCTATGTTGATGCTCAATTATAACTCGCATCAGTAACTCGCATCTTTAATTCCTTGATGAATGCTATGCTAAGCTGGCAGTTTTTTATGAAAAATGAAGACATTCAGTTTTACATAATTTTTACTTTCATTGCAAATCTTTCATTGTATGTTTTATTGTATGTTCAAAATACTATACAGATTTTGAAATATTTCTAAACTTTTTTGAAAACTGTATATGAAAAACACACTATGCATGTTGTCAGTCAGTTTGGACATATAAAAATCCAGATTTTACAGCATATGATGCAGGGCATCATGCACGCATATTTAACATTTGTTTCAAGTACGAATAGTAGAATATCATAACTGCCACAGAGGAGGAGGAATATTTTTCCTGTAACCATGGAGTAAATCCAAGTTTTGTGGTTAGATACATCTGAATTATGCACCAGAATGGTTTACAATATGTGTAGTGTGGAGGGTGTTGAAAGTGAATGCAAAAATCACATAAGATTTTGGTTTTTGAATGAGATGGGCAGTCACAGTGCAACATTTGTTTGAATGAAGGAAAACTGGAAATTATGAACGAGTCTAGGTATATGAGGTTTAAGATCAGTAAAGATGGTAAAGGAAAAGCAGTAGTTGAGAGTTGAGTTGTAATTGCAAAGGAAAAAATGGACACTTGCTGAAAACTGTCATGAATGGAAAGAATTTAACTGCAGAGCAAACTAGAAGCATAGTTGATGCAGTACATACTTCAGGTATGATGTATAGATGTGTATCCCAGATCCTATAGGTTAGGATAGGTAAAATGTAAGGCAGTAATTGTAGACAACTTACGTATAATAGTTGGAATTAGGGTAATTGATAGAGTAAAGATAGAAGATGAGAAAGTTATGTGGTGTGAGGAATCATCAGAGAGGCACTTTGAGGAAGTCTCCAGAGATAGTATTGTTGATGATAGGCTTGTCAAAAAGATTTATACTGTAGCAGTATGGTTGAAGGTAGAGGGGTGAAACCTTAAGTGATGGAGAGATTAAGAAAGAATTGATTGTGGCAAAGAATATTTCAGATTAAAGATTGCATAGGATTCATCTTCTGTTGATTACAATGGATACCGTTTTTGAGTGGAGCCTGTAGTGTGATGGAATGAATCAACTTAATGTGCAATGTACAACAGTAAGAAACTCTTGATCTTATGGAGTTCCATGCTTCACATAAAGGACACTAGACATGGGTTGAGGATGAAAATGTAGCACAGAATATTATTCATATGTTACATATTGGTGATAAATGAACAACATGGGAATAGTCTATTAATGGCAGAATTGAGGCTTTGAAATCAGAGAAACTCATTTGCAACAGATCTCCTGTGTTTAAAGCTTCTTCCAGCAAAAATCCAAAAGTTACATTCATTCATTTAATGCTGCTGATGCAGATTGATATTGTGCTTTTTAAGTTACATTGCCTATCATAATTACTCCCTTTTAAGACTATGATCTTTTTCAGGCAAGGCGAAAATAGCATTGATTATACAAAAGTTCTTTACAAGACTCCAACCAAGGTAGATAAAGCTCCACCCCAGAGGATGAATGACACAAAGGGCCGTTTCCATGGTAGTGTGAGGAATGATGGAGCTACTGGAGAATTCAGTGGCATGAATTATCCGCACAGCAGAGAAATGTTAAAGGTATTATTTAACACATTTTTGTTATTAGTGTCTTTGGTATTTTTTGTGGGTGATAATTGGTAGGGTAGGAAAACTTTAAGTTTGTTTTATTCAGAGTCACTGAATGCAGAGATATTGTTGTCTTTTGTTTTTCAGTAATTTTCAAATATATTCTTATTATATATTCGTGCAGATATTTAGGGAAGAATGCTACTCTAATTATTCCCAAATATTATGCAAAGTGCCATAGAGGGATGGGAGCAGGGGTCTAGAACTTGACCTTATATGTACCAGCTTTATAAAAGGGAGCAGAGGAAAAGGAGTCAAACAAGGATGTTTTCTCATTGCTATTTGTAGAGCATCATTGGGCCCCATCTTTTGAACATTCCTCACTGTCCAGTAACTTTTTAAATATTTGTAAACTACTGGTATTCACAGATTCATTTCTTAACAAATTCCAGCCATCCACCACCCAACATTGGAACAGTATTTCTGCCCATCATCTTGTTTTAGCCTTATAGCCTCTAGTTTCTCTCTTTTACTCCTGAGGGACTGTTCTCTTGTTAAAGGCAGTCAGCTGATTTAGAAACTTGATGGCTTTGATTCGATGACCTCGCTTCTCTCCTCCATGGTGGGATATTTTTTGGCCCCCAGCATCTCACTGTAACTTATCTCTGTTAATTCATGTTGCCTTAGTTGTAGTGATAAGACTTGAGTAGCATAATATAGTTTTAGTTAAATATATGGTGTGAATAGTTTACCAGACATTTCCTTATTCTTACGCTTGAATGCATATTAATACTTGCCAGTGGAGAGGTACCTCCTTAACAATGCTCATGATTTGGAGCTCTGGTCACAGATGAGGCACAGTATTGATCTCCAGTTCTCTTTTATGCACTGATTCTTGTAGCTCATATCCTGCAAAGTAATAGTAACACTACCTTGTAGAGACCAGGTGAGGTGTTACTTTTTTCTTGTAATAGTGTCATTTGCCTTAGCGAGGTAGTATTATGAACAGACGAACCACGACACTTTGGACAAATCCTTTCTGACTGTTATGTATAATGCGCTGAAACCAGGGGACACTAACAAAAGCCATGTCCCACAGATACTTCTTGGTTTTCCCAAACTGCTTCAAAGGGCCTGGTTTATCCTGGTTACAGCATGGCATGTGCCTTATGCCTTAGCATCCATTTCATCCTTTTTCATGACTACCTCATACCCTCCTGAATGTTCAGACCTGATAAACCAAAGCCTCTTACACTCCATCCTCCTATATCCTTTCTCCCTCCCACTTGTAACAAACAAAGGCATTCAAACAGCAACATACTGCTGGGTCCCTTTGAGTCTGTTTGTGATAGTGCAAGAGATATGAAAATCGTAGATCATTGTGGTAAGAGTAGGTCTTCCACGTCAGTCAGTGGAAGAGATATGAAAATCATAGATCATTGTGGTAAGAGTAAGTCTTTTTTCTGAGTCTTTTTTTCACTCATCCTCTTCACATGCCCTGAGTATCTCAATGCACAGCGGTCAGCCTTCTTAGTCATACTGCACTGTTACCATCATTTTCTACTGGATCAACTACCCTTGCACTACAAAATGTCTGAACACATTTGATTTTAAGTGTCCACCCTCTTCCTTTTGTGTGTGTCCAGGGCCTGAGACTTGCATCATTGCAAAGCTGTCAGGACTACTACACCTTCAAACTCACTCATTTTTCAAAGTTTCTGAAAGATGAAAATCTTAAGAAATGCTGATCTGCCATCGCATTTCAAGTTGCCTGATTCTGTAATTGCCATACTCTAGTAATCTGCATTGTACTTGATAGAAGTGGAAAAAAAGAGTATTTTATTTTTACTTATATGCCTACTTCACTGTTATGAATGCAACTCTTCCTTGTTTGTACCAAGGGTTTCATTCTTGTACTTATGTGGACACAAATTACTTATATGTAAAGTTGCTATGAAAGCAAAAAGTAAGGTTCCCTTTAACAAAATTATTACAGTTCACAGGATAGGTAAAGATATGTTTAAAGATTTGCACACATGGCAAGACTGAATTGACCTCTATTCAGTAATGATATTGTCCTCTACATATGTATTGATATTACAGGATTGTGATTTCTGTCCTTTTTTATGGGAAAGTTATTATTTTCAATAGCTATAAATGTGATAGATTCACTATGAGTGAGAAAGCTGCTTTACCAGAGTTCATGCCTGATGCAGTAGAGATATGTCCAGGAGAACCTTCAGAAAATTGACTTCTTTTCTTTTGCATTTCTGAATGAAATATTTATTTGAATATTAATATACACAATGTTACAGCATAAGAATACGGTTGTACAGTAATTGTACTGTACTCACCAATGTGATCACAGGTCCCTTTGGGCTATCATCGAATTTAGTGGACTGGTTCTGATAAATTTAAGCATAGTTTACCGTGATTTGGGTTTCCAGTCAGGTTGATTTTACTGCAGCTGTTTATGATTGTGACCATTTTAGGGTTGTTCATTATTATAATTTGAATGTGTTTGTTTGGAAATCAGTTGTATTTGATATTATATGAACCAGATAGTAAATCTTTTAACAACACTGGTGTGTAATGATATATCCACCAAACAGTAAGTCCTCTTACAGCTTCCTTACAAGTGAGTTGTAGGGATGTTTGCTGCCACTAGCTTGTACTCCCCCCCCCCCCCTCTCTCTCTCTCTCTCTCTCTCTCTCTCTCTCTCTCTCTCTCTCTCTCTCTCTCTCTCTCTCTCTCTCTCTCCCCTCCCTCCCTCCCTCCCTCCCTCCCTCTCTCTCTCTCTCTCTCTCTCTCTCTCTCTCTCTCTCTCTCTCTCTCTCTCTCTCTCTCTCTCTCTCTCTCTCTCTCCCCTTCGCTCCCCCCCCCCCTCTCTCTCTCTCATTAGGAAGGAGGATTAGGTAGTAGTAGTCAGTAGGAACATTAGATAGGAGCCTCTGCTGCAAATACTGTGCTAAAGTTGCCCTTCGCCAGTGGCCTGTTGAGGACGAGGCATAAAGGCTAAGAAGCGACTGTGGAGTCTACTATTTTAGAGAGTACAAGGGGATGAAATTGTGGATTTAGAGTCCCCAGAGATCTTTCACAGCCCATAGCAGTGTGGTAAAGGAACTAAAATACTAACTTAATTGATATCCATGTAAATGGTAACAGAATTAATGTTATCAGTCAATTGATTTGCTTTTGATATTAACATCATTTATATTTATTAATTGATTTTTTTACAGATATTTCATCAGCGTTTTGGCCTGCGCAGGTTTCGGGAGAACCAAAAGGAGGTTGTTAATGCAGCACTTTTGGGGAAGGACTGCTTTGTTCTTATGCCAACAGGAGGAGGCAAAAGTTTATGTTATCAGGTAAAGTGAATTAGAGTTTTGTAGAGAGTATTTGTATGTAAATTTTTTAATCATTGCTCATATCTTCATCCTTTTTTATTAGTTTTGTAGAGAATTAATGTGGAAGAGTTATGTAACCCGTTTAGTTATAATCTGTTACCTTGGCAAGTTAGCAACCCATTATATATACTGTAGTTTACTGTGTACCCAAACCAATAATGCACATTTCATTGTATGTTTATTGTCAAAGACAAAAGTGTGTATGTATTGTGTCACCCTAACCTGTAAACTACAGCATACATCATTTGATGGTTTACAATTAACTGCAATCTGCATCTTATAGGACAAGGTATCTGCACCAATGTTTCAAATTGCCCATCAAGTTTAGCATTCGTAAACAATGTCACATGTCTTAGTTGACCTCCGCACATCACCTGTGCATCACTCAGGCTTAGGGTTTGGTTTTCATGCTGTAGGTGCCAAGCTTTCACAGATCACCAGAAGCCTTCTTAGGTAGTTAAGCCTCCAAGAACATGTTACAAGTACCTAGAGAAGTCTCATTCCCAGAAAGATGCTGCAGTATTTAACCCCACTGATTCAAGAAATAGGCACAGATTCCAGAAAGCACCATTCATGTGCTGTATGAATATACTTAGTATTTTCTTGTTCATTTATTTTGTCTTTTTTTTATTTGCCAACAGCTACCAGCCTGTGTGACAGATGGTGTGAGCATTGTTGTTTCACCACTTAAGTCGCTCATACAAGACCAAGTTCAAAAACTAGCTTCTCTTGATGTGAGTATATCCTTTAGTGTGTGATTTATTAATGGATAAAACAGATATACATGTCTTACATTCCTCTCCTTAAAGTCAGTTGGATATTCTCTGACTTTTACACCCAAGATGATTTTTGTGTACCATATATAGTGCTTTTATTATTATTATTGATTATATTTTTATTTATTATACTTTGTTGCTGTCTCCAGTTAGCGAGGTAGTGCAAGGAAACAGACGAAAGAATGACCCAACCCACTCACATACACACGTATATACGTACACGTCCACACACGCACATATATATACGTATACATCGCAACGTATACACATATATGCACATACAGACATAAACATATATACACGTACATAATTTACACTGTCTGCCCTTATTCATTCTCGTCACCTCCCCGCCACACATGAAATAACAACCCCCTCCCCCCGCATGTGCGCAAGGTAGCGCTAGGAAAAGACAACAAAGGCCACATTTGTTCACACTCAGTCTCTAGCTGTCATGTATAATGCACCGAAACCACAGCTCCCTTTCCACATCCAGGCACCACAAAACTTTCCATGGTTTACCCCAGACGCTTCACATGCCCTGGTTCAATCCATTGACAGCACGTCGACCCTGGTATACCACATCGTTCCAATTCACTCAATTCCTTGCACGTCCTTCACCCTCCTGCATGTTCAGGTCCCGATCACTCAAAATTTTTTTTTACTCCATCTTTCCACCTCCACTTTGGTCTCCCACTTCTCCTCGTTCCCTCCACCTCTGACACATATATCCTCTTTGTCAATCTTTCCTTACTCATTCTCTCCATTTGACCAAACCATTTCAAAACACCCTCTTCTGCTCTCTCAACCACACTCTTTTTATTACCACACATCTCTCTTACCCTTTCATTACTTACTCAATCAAACCATCTCACACCACATAATTGTCCTCAAACATCTCATTTCCAGCACATCCACCCTCCTCCGCACAACTCTATCTATAGCCCACGCCTTGCAACCACATATCATTGTTGGAACCACTATTCCTTCAAACATACCCATCTTTGCTTTCCAAGATAACGTTCTTGACTTCACACATTCCTCAGCGCTCCCAGAACTTTCACCCCCTCCCCCACCCTATGATTCACTTCCACTTCCATGGTTCCATCCACTGCCAAATCCACTCCCAGATATCTAAAACACTTCACTTCCTCCAGTTTTTCTCCATTCAAACTTACCTCCCAATTGACTTGTCCCCCAACTCTACTGTACCTAATAACCTTGCTCTTATTCACATTTACTCTCAACTTTATTCTTTCACACACTTTACCAAACTCAGTCACCAACTTCTGCAGTTTCTCACCCGAATCATCCACCAGCGCTGTATTATCAGTGAACAACAACTGACTCACTTCCCAAGCTCACACCATCTCCTCCTCCCCAGTTATCATTATTATTATTGTTAGTGGTAGTAGTTGTAATATTTTTATTACTATTATAATCATTATTATGGGCAGGGTATGGAGGGAGATGAATTAACTATTTATACAATACACACTCCATCTCCTCTCTTCGTCGGTACCTGTTCCCACTTCCCCGGTTATCATTATTTTTATTATTAGTAGTAGTTGGAATAGTTGTTGTAATATTTGATTACTGTTGTTATTATTATTATGGGCAGAGTAGGAAGGGAGATGAATTAACTATTTATACAATGGTGAGTTAGTTTTACACTTGTGGGGCCTCATCACTTCAACTTTTTTTTTTACTTGTGCAACTCAGATTTATGTATACTGCCTGAATTAACCTTGTCTTCACTCATTTTATTCCATTCATCCACCACTCTTAATCTGTAAAAGTACTACTTATCTTTTTAAACAAGTTTCTTGCTTAATTTTGTGATATGTCCTCTTTGGATGCTCTGTCCTTACATCTCTGAAAGAACAGTTCTCTGTCTGTGTCCACAGTCTGTTTTATAAACTTAGAGGATGTGATAAGGTCATCCCTCACTCAGCAAATTTAAAGCCTTAAACTTTTCTTGTAAGTTTGGTCTTTTAATTCTGATACTATCTTTGTTGCCCTCTTCTGGATCTTCTGTGTTTACTCTTTGTGCTTATTGAGGTGAAGTGACCAAACCTGGAGAGCATATTCTAGCTTTGGCCTCAGATATGATATGAACAGCTTGCTAAATATTTCTGTATCATATACTTGAAAGCTATTCTGATATTTGCTAGAAGATAGTGATTTCTTTTTTCACTACTTTCCTAATGTGGTGCTCTGGTAATAGATTAGGGTGATGCTGACTCCCAAGTTTTTCTCAGAATATTGAAGCTTATTTCCTACCAGTCAGTAATCTCATTAAGGCCTTTCACTTTGTCATCCTCATTACTTTACATTTGTTTATGTTGAATTTCATCAGCCTTGATCAAACCAACTTAGATGGCTGTTTAGTCCCCCTTGTAAGCTGATGCAATCAACCTCACTTTTCACTTTCCTTACAACATTTGCATCATCTTCAAATGTATTCAGGTAATAGTCCAAACCCTTAGGCAAGTCATTCACATAGATTAAGAGAAGTAACGGTCCCAACATGGAACGCAGGTGCACTCCACGCAGGTTGTTGAGGATGTGGGTGCCTGGAAGATGATTCAGTTGCTGTTTGGTGATGACATGATGCAGTTGTTAGATTCAAGTGAGAAACTGCAAAAGCTGTTTTCTAAGTTTGGAAGAGTATGTGAAAGCTGAAAGTTGAGAGTTGATTTGAATAAAAGTAAAGTTATTAAGTTTAGTAGGGGAGAGAAACAGGATAGTTGGAGTATGAATGTGAATGGCAAGAACCTGAACCTGAAGGAAGTGGAATGTTTTAGAACCTAGGAGTGGACATGGCAGTTGACAGAATCATGTGAGCAGAATTGAGCTACAGGGTTGGAGAAGGGCCAAATGTCTTGGGCACATTTAGGAGCATAAGGGAAGAGAGGTCAGTTTATGTGAAGGCAAAGATCAGTACATTTGATGGTCTTGTAGTCCCAACAGTGTTGCGTCAGTGATGCATGTGCCATAGATAAAAGTCATGGAAGGCGGTGAATATTTTGGAAATGAAGTGTTTGAGGACAGTATGTGGGGTTTTGAAGATTGATTATAAAAGCGATGATAGTGAAAGACAGAGATATGGTAGTAACAGTATATATGAGAGGTAAAGAGGCTTTGATGAAATGAATTGCACATGCAGAGGATGAGTGAGATGCTGATGAAGAGGTTGTACATGTCAGAAGTGGAGGGAATATGGGTAAGGGGGAAATTGAGGAAGAGGTAATAGGATGGCTTTAAGTGTGAACGTGCAGGAGGGTTTGAGGTGTGTATGGGACAGAATATGTTGGAACAGTGTGATAAACAAGGGATGAATGCTATAAATGAACTGAAATAGGATGTCCACAGGTAATAGGAACACCATAGAAAGGTATACAGGACATAGTTCCTGGTAAGTGCATTGTGCATGACAGCTACAGTGTGGAAGTGAGCAAGTGAGGCTGTTTTTTGTCTATTACTATTGCTACACTGCCACATAGGCCTCACAATGGATTGAAGTAATGCCCCAGTGGCACGTGAATCAAACTGTTGTTTTAGAAGAAAAATTGTGGAATCCACACTTATTGCCTGTGGTGAAAATTTGATATTTTTTTCAGTCAAAGACTCCAGATACTATAATGTTATCAGCTATTTATATTAGGTGAGAATGGGATGTTTTACTTGATTCTGTTGTGGATCAGTTTTTCACAGAATTTGGATGCTCAAGATAGTCCAATAATAGGAGGGGGAGTTGGGAGGTTTAGAGGGCTGTATGATTGGTATTATGTTGGCAAGTTTTCAGAAGTTAGGGACTTTGTTGTATTGCTAGGAGTGGTTGAAGAAATCTGTAATTGCCTATATTGTGAATGGGCCAAAGTATTCCATATTTGTTTCATGCATTTTCAGGGTTTGTTGTAGTAAAGTTGTTCAGGGTTTTGATGGTGTTGCTTATATCAGTGGGGTTGAAGGGCAGATGGCCATTTGTTTCTGGAAGGGTTTTGTTTAGGTTTTATATGACTTTCCTGACATTTTTTCGTAGATTCCTGCTGCTCATATGTCTGGAGACATAACACTTCGGGAGGAGAACCTCATTTCTACTGAATTAATGAAGCGTGAAATAGGTATGTATTGATAATCAATTCTTAAGATTGCCTTCTTATATATGGTTATAGATTGACTTTTCATGATAAAGGCTAAATATATTGAATACTTGATTATGATTTATTATAAATTGATCAGTGTGTTTATTGAAATGGTAGGAGGGCAATAGATGTCCCTGACGGAATTGGGTATCCTTGCCCTTTGGTAGCTTGTGTAGTTGATGTTGGTATATCTGTTCTGCAGAGGGCGTTACTTCAAAAGGTGCATGCTTATATTAAACAGTTTTTGTGCCATATGTTATGGGAATGGAGCTAGTGATGGATGGACAGATGATTTAGATACTGTAGCATGTTCTTTATTACACAATAGTTTATTGTTTATTCTTATGTTAAACTTCAGAATAATGACTCATGGTTTCCCCAAATCTTTGTGTTTTCCACCATACTGTGAAATTTTTTGCAAATACATAGTTTTGAACTGTCAAGATTATTAAGTACCTGAAATTATTATAGTTGATAAATCATGCAGTTGCCAACAGCCTTAGTTTGGTGTAAATCAACATAGGCTTCTTTCACTGCAGCAGACCTATTTTCCCAGTTTCTTCATCTGTTCATGGTGGTATGTTGCTACTGAGAAATGGTGACCAAATGTGAAAAAACACACATATATTTTTTTTTATTATTATACTTTGTCTCTGTCTCCTGCGTTAGCAAGGTAGCACAAGGAAACAGATGAAAGAAT
Organism: Panulirus ornatus; assembly: GCF_036320965.1. Lineage (NCBI taxonomy): Eukaryota > Metazoa > Arthropoda > Malacostraca > Decapoda > Palinuridae > Panulirus > Panulirus ornatus. Next base: position 2,771,706 of record NC_092279.1, read on the forward strand.
GGCCCAACTCACCCACATACACATGTATATACATACATGTCCACACACAGCACCTATACATCTCAACGTTTGTTATATTTATTTATTTTGCTTTGTTGCTGTCTCCCGCGTTAGCAAGGTAGTGCAAGGAAACAGACAAAAGAATGGCCCAACCCACCCACATACACATGTATATACATACATGTCCACACACGCAAATATACATATCTATACATCTCAATGTACACATATGTATACACACACAGACATATACATATATACACATGTACATAATTCATGGTGAGGTGCCTGAGGATTGGCGGAATGCGTGCATAGTGCCATTGTACAAAGGCAAAGGGGATAAGAGTGAGTGCTCAAATTACAGAGGTATAAGTTTGTTGAGTATTCCTGGTAAATTATATGGGAGGGTATTGATTGAGAGGGTGAAGGCATGTACAGAGCATCAGATTGGGGAAGAGCAGTGTGGTTTCAGAAGTGGTAGAGGATGTGTGGATCAGGTGTTTGCTTTGAAGAATGTATGTGAGAAATACTTAGAAAAGCAAATGGATTTGTATGTAGCATTTATGGATCTGGAGAAGGCATATGATAGAGTTGATAGAGATGCTCTGTGGAAGGTATTAAGAATATATGGTGTGGGAGGCAAGTTGTTAGAAGCAGTGAAAAGTTTTTATTGAGGATGTAAGGCATGTGTACGTGTAGGAAGAGAGGAAAGTGATTGGTTCTCAGTGAATGTAGGTTTGCGGCAGGGGTGTGTGATGTCTCCATGGTTGTATAATTTGTTTATGGATGGGGTTGTTAGGGAGGTGAATGCAAGAGTTTTGGAAAGAGGGGCAAGTATGAAGTCTGTTGGGGATGAGAGAGCTTGGGAAGTGAGTCAGTTGTTGTTCGCTGATGATACAGCGCTGGTGGCTGATTCATGTGAGAAACTGCAGAAGCTGGTGACTGAGTTTGGTAAAGTGTGTGAAAGAAGAAAGTTAAGAGTAAATGGGAATAAGAGCAAGGTTATTAGGTACAGTAGGGTTGAGGGTCAAGTCAATTGGGAGGTGAGTTTGAATGGAGAAAAACTGGAGGAAGTGAAGTGTTTTAGATATCTGGGAGTGGATCTGGCAGCGGATGGAACCATGGAAGCGGAAGTGGATCATAGGGTGGGGGAGGGGGCGAAAATTCTGGGAGCCTTGAAGAATGTGTGGAAGTCGAGAACATTATCTCGGAAAGCAAAAATGGGTATGTTTGAAGGAATAGTGGTTCCAACAATGTTGTATGGTTGCGAGGCGTGGGCTATGGATAGAGTTGTGTGCAGGAGGATGGATGTGCTGGAAATGAGATGTTTGAGGACAATGTGTGGTGTGAGGTGGTTTGATCGAGTAAGTAACGTAAGGGTAAGAGAGATGTGTGGAAATAAAAAGAGCGTGGTTGAGAGAGCAGAAGAGGGTGTTTTGAAATGGTTTGGGCACATGGAGAGAATGAGTGAGGAAAGATTGACCAAGAGGATATATGTGTCGGAGATGGAGGGAACGAGGAGAAGAGGGAGACCAAATTGGAGGTGGAAAGATGGAGTGAAAAAGATTTTGAGTGATCGGGGCCTGAACATGCAGGAGGGTGAAAGGAGGGCAAGGAATAGAGTGAATTGGAGCGATGTGGTATACCGGGGTTGACGTGCTGTCGGTGGGTTGGATCGGGGCGTGTGAGGCGTCTGGGGTAAACCATGGAAAGCTGTGTAGGTATGTATATTTGCGTGTGTGGACGTATGTATATACATGTGTATGGGGGTGGGTTGGGCCATTTCTTTCGTCTGTTTCCTTGCGCTACCTCGCAAACGCGGGAGACAGTGGCAAAAAAAAAAAAAAAAAAAAAAAAACAATTCATACTGTCTGCCTTTATTTATTCCCATTGCCACCTCACCACACATGGAATAACAACCCCCTCCCCCCCTCATGTGTGCGAGGTAGTGCTAGGAAAAGACAACAAAGGCCCCATTCGTTCACACTCAGTCTCTAGCTGTCATGTAATGATGCACCGAAAACACAGCTCCCTTTCCACATCCAGGCCACACAGAACTTTCCATGGTTTACCCCAGATGCTTCACATGCCCTGGTTCAATCCATTGACAGCACGTTGACCCTGGTATACCACATTGTTCCAATTCACTCTATTCCTTGCGCGCCTTTCACCCTCCTGCATGTTCAGGCCCCGATCACTCAAAATCTTTTTCACTCCATCTTTCCACCACCAATTTGGTCTCCCACTTCTCCTCGTTCCCTCCACCTCTGACACGTATATCCTCTTGGTCAATCTTTCCTCACTCATTCTCTCCATGTGACCAAACCATTTCAAAACACCCTCTTCTGCTCTCTCACCACACTCTTTTTATTTCCACACATCTCTCTTACCCTTACATTACTTACTCAATCAAACCACCTCACACCACATATTGTCCTCAAACATCTCATTTCCAGCACTTCCACCCTCCTGCGCACAACTCTATCCATAGCCCATGCCTCGCAACCATACAACATTGTTGGAACCACTATTCCTTCAAACATACCCATTTTTGCTTTCCGAGATAATGTTGTCGACTTCCAAACATTCTTGAAGGCTCCCAGAATTTTCACTCCCTCCCCCACCCTATGATTCACTTCTGCTTCCAAGGTTCCATCCGCTGCCAGATCCACTCCCAGATATCTTAAACACTTTACTTCCTCCACTTTTTCTCCATTCAAACTTACCTCCCAATTGACTTGACCCTCAACCCTACTGTACCTAATAACCTTGCTCTTATTCACATTTACTCTTAACTTTCTTCTTTCACACACTTTACCAAACTCAGTCACCAGCTTCTGCAGTTTCTCACATGAATCAGCCACCAGCACTGTATCATCAGCGAACAACAACTGACTCACTTCCCAAGCTCTCCCATCCACAAAATACTGCATACTTGCCCATCTTTCCAAAACTCTTGCATTCACCTCCCTAACAACCCCATCCATGTGAGAAACTGCAGAAGCTGGTGACTGAGTTTGGTAAAGTGTGTGAAAGAAGAAAGTTAAGAGTAAATGTGAATAAGAGCAAGGTTATTAGGTACAGTAGGGTTGAGGGACAAGTCAACTGGGAGGTAAGTTTGAATGTAGAAAAACTTTAGAAAGTGAAGTGTTTTAGATATCTGGGAGTGGATTTGGCAGCGGATCGAACCATGGAAGCGGAAGTGAATCATAGGGTGGGGAAGGGGGCGAAAGTTCTGGGAGCGTTGAAGAATGTGTGGAAGTCAAGAACATCATCTCGGAAAGCAAAAATGGGTATGTTTGAAGGAATAGTGGTTCCAACAATGTTATATGGTTGCGAGGCATGGGCTATGGATAGAGTTGTGCGGAGGAGGGTGGATGTGTTGGGAATGAGATGTTTGAGGACAATATATGGTGTGAGGTGGTTTGATCGAGTAAGTAATAATAGGGTAAGAGAGATGTGTGGTAATAAAAAGAGTGTGGTTGAGAGAGCAGAAGAGGGTGTGTTGAAATGGTTTGGTCACATGAAGAGAATGAGTGAGGAAAGATTGACCAAGAGGATATATGTGTTAGAGGTGGAGGGAACAAGAGAAGTGGGAGACCAAATTAGAGGTGGAAAGATGGAATGAAAAAGATTTTTAGTGATCGGGGCTTGAACATGCAGGAGGGTGAAAGGCATGCAAGGAATAGAGTGAATTAGAACGATGTGATATACCGGGGTCGACGTGCTGTCAATGGATTGAACCAGGGCATGTGAAGTGTCTGGGGTAAACCATGGAAAGTTCTGTGGGGCCTGGATGTGGAAAGGGAGCTGTGGTTTTGGTGCATTATTACATGACAGCTAGAGACTGAATGTGAACAAAAGTGGCCTTTGTTGTCTTTTCCTAGAGCTACCTCGCACACATGCGGGGGAGGGGGTGGTTATTTTCATGTGTGGCTGGGTGGCGATGGGAATGAATAAAGGCAGACAGTATGAATGATGTGCATGTGTATATATGTATATGTCTGTGTGTGTATATATATGTATACGTTGAGATGTATAGGTATGTATATATTGCGTGTGTGGATGTGTATGTATATGCATGTGTATGTGGGTGGGTTGGGCCAGTCTTTCGTTTGTTTCCTTGCGCTACCTCGCTAATGCAGGAGACAGTGACAAAGCAAAATAAATAAATATATATATATATGATTACTTAGGGTTTTCAATAGTATTATATGTTATGTTGCAAGAGCGACTGCTTGCCAATTACTACATACTTAAGACCTGTTGGAAAATATGTATATAGAAATATGTACCAAATTGTGTGTTAGAGTGACCTGTGATAGAGTAGGAATAAAGGAAGGGTGAGGTTAGATTAAAGCAGGCTAAAAGAGTGTATTAAAGTGATGTAATAAAGTAGATATAAAGGAAGGATGAGGTTAGATTAGGGTAGGCTGAGGGAAAGCATGAGTTAGAAGGTATTTTGATGGAGAAATCTTCAGCATCATACAGAGACTATGGTGTGTGATTCTCCCAAAGCCATTCATCTTTGTGGCAGATGATGTATGGGATATTGAGTAATTTGGTGTAAAGCATTAGATGATTTTGCATGTTTCTGTGGTTGTGAATTTCAAAATTTCATTGATTTTGCAGGACTTAAGCTCCTTTATGTTACCCCAGAAAAGATTAGTGCGAGTCAAAAATTTTCTGGCATCTTGGAATCCTTGTATCAGCGGCAGAAGTTGGCCAGATTTGTCATAGATGAAGCTCACTGTGTATCCCACTGGGGACATGATTTCAGGTAATTTTTTTCTTGATTTTGGTATGTATAGTAACCATTTCACTTGATATGTCACATTTACGAAATTCTCTAAAGGGAAGTTCCTGGGAGAAAGGGGATTCAGAAATACAAAAAGATTGATAGCTACAAGATTCCATAATCTGGAAAGTCCCAAAGATTGCTGAACTTCATGTGTGTTTTTCCTGTCATGCTTATCCCATTATGGTCTTTCGTTCAGTGTTTAACTTTCCTTTTGTTGATGTGCTTCTTCCTTGTGTGGCTAAATATGCTGATGGTGATCAGTGACCACAACACATATTGTTTAGACTGGTAGTATGTATAAACGGTATGTTGAAATTTCGTATACGAATGCTTTAAAACATTTTTTTTTTTTTTTTTTTTTTTTTTTTTTTTTAATACTTTGTCGCTGTCTCCCGCGTTTGCGAGGTAGCGCGAGGAAACAGACGAAAGAAATGGCCCAACCCCCATACACACGTACATACACACGTCCACACACGCAAATATACATACCTACACAGCTTTCCATGGTTTACCCCAGACGCTTCACATGCCTTGATTCAATCCACTGACAGCACGTCAACCCCTGTATACCACATCGCTCCAATTCACTCTATTCCTTGCCCTCCTTTCACCCTCCTGCATGTTCAGGCCCCGATCACACAAAATCTTTTTCACTCCATCTTTCCACCTCCAATTTGGTCTCCCTCTTCTCCTCGTTCCCTCCACCTCCGACACATATATCCTCTTGGTCAATCTTTCCTCACTCATTCTCTCCATGTGCCCAAACCATTTCAAAACACCCTCTTCTGCTCTCTCAACCACGCTCTTTTTATTTCCACACATCTCTCTTACCCTTACGTTACTTACTCGATCAAACCACCTCACACCACACATTGTCCTCAAACATCTCATTTCCAGCACATCCATCCTCCTGCGCACAACTCTATCCATAGCCCACGCCTCGCAACCATACAACATTGTTGGAACCACTATTCCTTCAAACATACCCATTTTTGCTTTAAAACATATTTACCTTTGTAAGAATTTGAAATATGACTTTTTCATGTTGAAGGCTTTGGTCATGAACTAAATTCCTCATCAAGGCTAGGCCTTAACCTTTCATCTGCTCCCATCATCATTTAATGACCCATAGAGGACTGCTTTTAATGTCACATGACAGTTTAACTTTTCTTGCATCTGTTTAAACGTCTAGCCGACTTACCATACCATTAATATCCTGTGGTGGTCTCTTCTTTTGCCAGGAAGGCATAGGCCTTGCATACTTGTTGGTATCATGGAAAATATGTGAATTGTTGGATAACCATTGTTATGAGGAGCACTTATCCGTTGTGAGGAAATTGAAGAAAAAATAACATGAGAAATTTGAAGAAATAAGTGTCTTAGAGAGTTATATTGGTGGGATTACTTGAGGAGGGAGACAATTATGGGAGGCCACCACCACCCATAGCAACCTGGTGGTGGTAGCATTGCCCTTGACAGAGTGATAACCGAGAAGGTATATCGCAACTTCTCCAGGAACTAATGCCAGTAACAAGAAGAAGCAGCAGGACAAAGATGGTGCCCATGGTGCCCTGTGTACACATGCATTCTGAAATGGAAACAGTTGGCATGTAGTGTTGGTTTGTGTATGGTGAGTGCTTCTTTGTATTTCACTACTTGAATGAATACAAATCCAGTAACACAGTGCTGAAAATGTATGATAAGATATTAGTGTACAAAAATATATAAAGTTTATATTGTTAGAAAAGTAGAATGTATGAAAACTATGTAAACGTGTAGCTTAGTATGAATATTATGTATCCTATTCACCTCCAACTCTGTGCCTGTTGAAAATTGTAAAGTTTGAAAGAAACCGATAGGAAACAAACAAACCAGATGGATCCATGGAGGTGTATTTAGTAATTTCAGGTCTGATTATAAGTTAGAATAGGAAGATGCAATCAATGAGATGTCTGCAAGACAATGGGTAACCCTGCTGAGTAGCAAAACAGGAGGGGTGTTTTAAAGACTAGACTACTTTGTTATTCAAAACATTCAACAGATATACATCAATGAGAAGAAAGCACGGAAGGTCTAGGGAACAGTAAGAAATATGGGTATTTTTTAGGAGGGTAAGAAGAAGTGCAGGTCTTTAAAAAGCAGCATTTTACCAAGCAAAGGAAAGATAACCTATCAAATGAACTAACAGACTTTGATCGTAAAATCAGAAAGCTATATGAAATATAGAAAATAGAATACGTGAAAAAAGCCATCGGTGAAACAAGAAGTAACCCACCATTAGGAAGGAGCATTAGGTTGGCACATTGAGTGGAAGTAGTTGGTCGGAAGATTAGGTAGGAGCCTCTGAAAACACGGCACTAGAGTTGCCCTCTGTCAAGGGTGAGGGACCAAAGAAATGTGAGGCAGCACTGAAGTTCAGCAGTAATGGAGACTTTTGCCATGGGAATGGGCATCAGAGATATAGATGGATAAACAGAAATAGCCCACAAGACCTTTGCTCATATGCAAAATGTAAATTGAGGACCACAAACTCCAATGGCCCCTTTAAAACAGAAGAGGGTACCTAACAGATGACTACGAGGAGATGAGTGAGATCCTAAAGAAATGCAACATGAAATGGTTTAGTTTTCAGTGAGCCAAAGACACCTTAAAAACAAATGGCCTGACAGATTTCCTCCTAAATATTAACCCTCCTGTCTTGCACATAGTTGATATCACCACCTCTACAGGATTTCAAGAGGGCCAGTAAGAGCATACCCATGTGTACTGCCCTGAACTGGATTCCTGGAACTTTGTATTCATAAAGAAATGCGACATGCCTCTTGCATGAACCCTCAGTATACTTTGGAGGGAAAGTCTGGAATATGGCATCATCCCTGGAGTTTGAAATCCCCGTAGGAATTATACTGAAATCTCTCCTTTTCCTCATACCTAAATCTGACATTGATGCAAGTGTGAGACAGTTTGATTTTTTCCTTTGCAGCTGATACTAGAATAAGTTTAAAAATAATGTTAGTAGAGTTAAGGCTACAAAGAAACATAAATGAAATCTTCTACTTGACCTCTGAGAACAATATCTTTTTCAACTGAGACAAGTTTTGAATGATGTGAAAGATCTTGTAATGATAATGTTTAATGACCTAACCTTCAGTGATCACAACAAAACATATACCCCCTCTGAAGGTTGAAATCATGGATCCTGCTGACTTTCAAGACAAGAAAAACTAGTTATGATGATTTTCAAGGCACTTGCATAAACAGAATATTGCTGTGTTCTAACATTACCTTACAAGGCATGTGAAATCATAGATTTAGAAAGTGTTCACAAATCTTTCACTGCCCATTTTAAGAACTTGATTACTAGTAATGGCTGAAATCACCAAGGGATACATAAGAACTTAATTACTAGGAATGGCTGAAATTGCCAAGGCTGTACCTCTTGAGTACAAACAGAAGTATATCATCATCTGTACCTGGAAAATCCTCACTTACACCTAGAAATATGTTTCTAGTGGCACAACTTTCATGGAACACACTATAGATTGGCACCTCTGAAATCTGAAAGTGCATTTTGCAGAAAAAGCCATAACACCTGAAGCGTCTAGGGGCTGAGACTCTTCAGCACTGTGTTTGCAGGCATCAGAGATGCCATGCATTAATGGACAGTGAAGTTTAAAAGTGCCATGGATAAGTCTTTACAGAGGCTACCAGATCAATCAGGCTGTGGATTTTACTTCGGCCTGTGGACTGGAACTTCCAACAACTTGGTTGACTGACCACTCAATCCAGCAGCCCGGAACAGTCCAGGTTTAGGGGTAAAAGCTCCCTGAAGACTTCATCAGATATCCAACTGAATGCCTACCCATCTCTTTATAAGGTGAGGAAATGTTGCACCAGAGATGTGGCACCAGTTTCAAGAGCATCATATGCCTACTCCAGAATACTGGCTGGTGTGTCACCTGTACCTAGATATATCCCTCTGCTCCTTACTTTTTGACATCTTCCATTTGGTATATGATTTTTAGCCCTGTTAACTAGCATAATCTGGTCACATATGTTTTTTGATGGTTGAAGAGGGTAAAATCTCAATGATACACTTATTTTTTGTGGGTAGAATAGGTTTTTAACTTCAGACTTACCAAGAGCACATGGTAAAGCTAGTGCATAGTTTCACATCTTTTTAAACCTTTATATGTAACTAAGTTTGTTTTTATATAGGTAAAACTTGTTTGTAGAATTGTTTTCTACACTGAAAGCAGGGTTATTTATGCTAAATCCACCTATAATTTGAAAATAACAAATTTTGGAAACTGAAGAGCAGTACACTGAATATTTGATTGGAATCTATTTACAGGTATCAGATAATTTCACGTTATAATTTATTTTTTAGGCCTGATTATAAGAAGTTAAATGTGCTTCGTCAGCGTTTCCCTGGAGTGCCAACCATTGCCCTCACAGCTACCGCAACACCCCGGGTCAGAGTAGATATTCTTCATCAGCTTGGACTCACTGACCCAAAATGGTAAATCCTGAATTTCTTTTATTTAGTTTGATCTTGCTTGCTTTTATTTTTTTATTTTGTAGGTGTAGGTGTAATGAAGTTTTGTAAGGATCATATAGAAAAACTTAACTTCATAGTAAAGTCATGCAGGGGAGAAAAATTGAGAATTATTTGAAATTTTATTATGTTTGCTGACAGGTTATTTTGTGCTGAAAAAGGACTGGTGATTGGGAGCGACATACATAATTATATATGGATGAGTAGGAAGGATGGTATGTGAGCATCAATAGATTACATACTGATGGAAAAACATGCAAAAGAGAGACTCCTGGATGTGAGCCGATGGAATATCTGATCATGAGATGGTGGAGGCAAGAGTGAAGATTTGTAGAAGTTTACGGCACAGTTTGTTTACGTACCAATTGATAAGCATGCAAATGAGAAACTCCTGGATGTAAGCTGTTGAAATTCCTGACCATTACATGGTGGAGGCAAGAGTGAAGATTTGTAGAGGTTTTTGGAAAAGAGGAAACAATATGTTGACAGCATAGTAAAAGCACATCCTTGAGGAGGCCTTTATGTTCTTCCTTAATGCATAGTATTTTTAAATCTTGCGTATTTGTTCACTACACATCAGTAAATAGCATTGTTTAGATATCTTTGATAGGGACTCAGAGTACTGTAAGGCTGTAGAGCATGGAATGAGGATGTTGTCCCATATGAAATTAATGTACAGAAAGTGATTAGTTTCTAAGGAATCTTATGATGTAGAGGATACATAAAGGGATGGAGAAAAATGTAAGTGGGAGTTGAATTAGAGGTGGTTTTAGGACACTGTGCATATACAGATACAATATTTTGCATGTATGAATTCAGTAACTGTTTCACCCTCAGGTTCCTCAGCAGTTTCAATCGAGCTAACCTTAGGTATGAAGTCTTACCTAAAAAAGGAAAAAAGATAAGTAACGAAATAGCTGCTTTGATAAAAGCCAAGTATTCCAACCAGTCGGGTATTGTGTATTGCCTCTCTAGAAAAGAGTGTGATGCAACTGCTAGTGACCTTGCAAAAGCAGGTATCAAGGTGTGTTTTGAAGTATTCCTTTTGCCCAATGATTAACATCTTGACAAATATTTGCTATTCAATGCAAATTTTATAATAATGGGTTGCACTGTGTTATTTTGTGTATATGAACTACCTGTTGCAGGCTGTGAGTTACCATGCAGGACTGAGTGACTCCCAGAGAATTTCTGTTCAGTCACAATGGATCAACGATAAATATAAGGTTAGTTGACTATAGTTTTTACTTTTATTTATAGTGTATTGTATTTACAAACCTGTTAAGCATTTTGTATATGGCCAACAATCTTCTTGCATTTATTAGGGAGAAAGAGTACTTCCCTCATATTCCTTACTTGTTGTTGAAAGTGACTAAGAGGAGCAGGAGCAGGGGACTGGAAATCTTCCATTTCTTGTATTTCATTTCTAGAAGTTGGAGCAGAAGGCGCTATGAAGAGTGCTCATCCTCTTCGAAGGTTCAGGGTAGGTTGTCTTATTACATGCAAATGTAACAAAGATCAGAAGGGAGAGACAGATGGTATGTTTGAGGATAGGAACCTGAGTGCTTTATCTCTGAGTGAAATGAAACTCATGGGTAAAGTTAGGGGTTGGTGTGAGGGCAAGAGTCAAGGAAAGGATTGCGCTTCTGTTGAAGTCAGGTTGTAAGGAAGGGAACCCCAGAATGATGTGGGTAAATGAAAATGGATAATGACTGGTGAGTGACTAGAAGCGTGCATGCATCTGCCTTGAGAAGACTGAGGAAGAGAGGCAAGTGTTTTGAGGAGCTGAGTGTGTGTGTGTCAACAGTTTTGATGTAAGAGATCAGGCATTGTGATGGGTGATTTGTATGCAAGAATTGGGAATGATACCGTTGAAGGTATAATTACAGGGTATAGGGTATTCAGTGATGTGAATGGAGGTGGAGAACAGCTTTTGGAATTATGTGCTGAAAAAGGATTTGTGATTGGGAATACTTGGTTTAAAAAGAGGGACATCCGAATATGGGTGAGTAGAAATGATGGAAAGTGGGTATTACTGGATTACATACTAATTGATATAAGTATGCAAAAGAGAGACTCCTGGATGTGAATATTGTGGGAGGGGGAGCTGATGGGATGTCTAGAGGCAATGGTGAAGATTTGTAGAGGCTTTAGGAAAAGAGGAACTGATTGAAATGGATGAGAAGACAGCGGTCAAAGTAAATGAGCTTGGAAAAGAGGCTTGTGTGAAGAAATACCAAAAGGTAAGAGTAAACTAAGCCTGGGGAGTGGGGTTATTGGGCAATGCTAATGCCTCTGGTTTCATATTTTCTCTTTAAGCTTCAGCTTGATGTTTCCTATTAGCAGATTCCTGTGTATTTAAAAAAAAATTGTCTATGATAAGGTTGCAGTAAGGACATAGAATGTCTGAGAAGACTAAGGCCTGTAATGCCAAAAAGGATAAGGAAGATGAGAGGGATGGAATGGAGCACACTGTTGATTTTCTGCATTTTCTGAAATGCCAGGAAATTCCTGGGCCCCCTTTTGGACCCCGGGGCCTGGGAATAATGTACCCCCTGCACCCCCCTCTCCAAGACCCTGTTAAAGGCTGTGTCTACAATGTGACATCGAATGCTTGTATTTACTGAAAGTTTAGATAGCATATAAACTACATATTGCATATTTTTGCAGGTTGTGTGTGCAACAATAGCCTTTGGCATGGGAATTGATAAACCAGATGTACGCTTTGTGGTACATTACTCATTACCCAAAAGTATTGAGGGTTACTACCAGGAGTCAGGGAGAGCTGGTCGGGATGGTGAAGTTGCTGATTGTGTTTTGTACTACAGTTATCAGGATATGCATCGTATCAGGAAAATGATTGACAGTAAGTTCCAAGATTATGCTGATATGATAATTTTGGATCAATTTTAATGTTTCCAGCAATGCAAACCTCAACCATAATGGTTAACATCATTACCAGTGATACTTGCACCAATATTTAAGACCCTAGTCAGCTAGCTTATAGACAATTCAGCTGCTCATCTTCCCATCTTTGGGGTAGGTTGACTCTTAATGTGGATTTCCTTTCCAATCCGCAAAATTGTTATTATTAGTATTATTTTTTATTTATTTATTATACTTTGTTGCTGTCTCCCATGTTGGCGAGGTAGTGCAAGGAAACAAACAAAAGAATGGCCCAACCCACCCATGTACACATGTATACATACATGCCCACACACGCACATATACGTACCTATACATTTCAATGTCTACATACATATACATATATATACGTACATTTTTTTTTGTATATTCATACTTGCTGCCTTTATTCATTCCCATCGCCAACCTGCCACATGAAAAATTATTATTGGTATTTGTTATTACCACCATTATTATTATTTTTCTTTTTGCTGTTTTCAACTTAAGTAATTTCAGGAACAGATGAAGTAAAGGCCCTGCCCACTGGTTATACCCTCAACTACTAAATTACCCATTTTCACTTTCATATCACCCATCAGTAATAGTCTCGTGCGTCAAAACTGCTGACACACTTATTCAGCTGCTACTAAAACATTTGCCTCTCTTTATTATCCTTCTTATGGCCAGGTGCATAGGCAATGATAATCACCCACGTCTCGTAATATACCTAAACTTTTACTCACATCAGTTTATGGCTCCACTCCTTACACTCTTTCAGGAAGTCTTACAACTATTAATTCAGCCTACCCATTCCTTAGGTCCTCCTTCACACTAACCCTTGACTTTACCTTTGAGAAATTCCCACACCATTCTTCCCCATTACCCTTGAGCTTTGTTTCACTCAGAGCTAGAACATCTAGGTTCTTGTCCTCAAGCATACTATCTCTCCCTTATCATCTTGGTTATTATTTCCAGACACATTCAGACACCATATCCTTCAAGAAAGGTGATCACTCCTCACATGGCTACTTCTGTTCCAGCTTTTAAAAGTTGAAATACAAGAATGGGAGGATTTCCAATCCCATGCTGTGCTTCTCTCTAAGTGGGAAGTATTCCTTCTCTCTAATTCTCTGTTGTTATTTTTGTTTGTTATTTTTTGTACTTGTTCATAATTTTCTGCCTTTTCAAGGTAGCATCAGAAACAGGTGAAGAAAAGGCCTTATTTTCACTCAGCCATTCTCTAGCTATCATGTGTAATGCATCGGAACCTCATCCCACTCTCCACAGCCAAACTGCACAGACCTGTCTACAGCCAGACCACACAGACCTTTCCATGATTTCTCAAGGCTGCTCTATATGCCTTGGTATCATCATTAATATTATTGTCTCTGTGTCTAGATGTGAAATTTAGATAATGCACTTATATAAAGCATTGTCTCTCCATCCATTTGTCACTGCTGCATTACATTAAACAATGTTATTAAGCCCATACCCTGTTCATTTTGTAATTAAAACATCTATGAGTTTTTGAGAGCATTGTTGCCAAAGATTTTTTAAGTAATGAGATATTAGCTTAAGTTCTTTATTGGTTTAAAGGACCATCTTTTACCACATGTGATGTGAATGTTGATTTGAATTATTAGATTATGCTAAGTCATTAACTTTTAGATTCTTATACATGACATATTAATGCCATGATATTCCTGTTCTTCTAGTGGATAGAGAAAATTGGCAAGCTAGGAAGACTCATTATGATAACTTGTGGCGGATGGTTGCTTATTGTGAAAATAAGGTGGACTGCCGACGTACACAGCTTCTTAACTACTTTGGTGAAATCTTCAGTCGTGAGAGCTGTAAGAAGGATCGATCTACTGTCTGTGATAATTGCAAGTGTTATGTAAGTTATTTGATTTTTGAGAATTAACCCTTTTGGTGTTATTGCCTTCATTCAAGGCAAGCATAGTAAGGTGCTATTGTCTTCATTTGAATAACTTGCTCATCCACTCTTAGTTGAATTCCATGGGCATTTTACACTGTGTAAATGGCATCTCAAACAGGAGATGTCTCTAGAGTGAGTTGCCTATAGACTTCAGTCCCTCAAGTCCTCATGATAGAAAGTCATATGTCAGCTTCAAGGAGCTTGTCATCTCCACATGCAAGCCCACCACCCAGGTGTTACTGAACTCCACCCGCTCAGGGTTACTCCACAAGTGGAAAGTTATCTTTGTGAGTCTGTATCATTGGGAGTATAGTTTTGTCAAAAACCTCACTCCAAAGGAGTCTGCATTTTAATGCTCCTGTGATGAAATTTAGGCAAAGTAAACTTGTGTAAACAAAGAGAGTATGAGAAACCAGCTGTAAATTCTTGAATATAGTTCTGTAGATTTTGCCATATTTAATCTGAAAACTGGCAGACTTATGACAAAGGCAGACAAATCCCTCTCTTGTGATTGGTCACATGGTAAGTGATTGCCTTATATGTACTTGTCTTTTGATTTATGATTGAAAACATCTTTTCATAGGAAAAAGATTGTTTTCACTCTCATATTGTTAAATCTCATAAAATCATATGCCCTTATAAACATTGTTTGAGGTTGCCTTCACAAAACATAGACATGTTCTTATGTTCGTATTTAATCACTTATTTGAAATTACTTGTGTATATTGTACATGTAACTACTTTGACATGCACAGGGTGCCATCTCTTGATCATTAACTATTATCACACAACTTTAGCTTTCTGTAAGTTGTCCACATTAATCATGTCTTCATTCATTTTATTCCATTTATCTACCACTTTTGTACTGTAAAAGTACTTCTTATCTTTTTGAACAAGTATTTTGCTTAACTTCATGTTATGTCCTCTGGTTGTTCTATCCCAGTATCTCTCTCTCTCTCTCTCTCTCTCTCTCTCTCTCTCTCTCTCTGTCTCTGTCTCTCTCTCTTTGTCTCTCTCTCTCTCTCTCTCTGTCTCTCTCTCTCTCTCTCTTTGTCTCTCTCTCTCTCTCTCTTTGTCTCTCTCTCTCTCTCTCTCTCTCTCTCTCTCTCTCTCTCTCTCTCTCTCTCTCTCTCTCTCTCTCTCTCTCTCTCTCTATTGTGATCAGGTCACCCTTCTGTCTTGTCTCTCAGTGGAATGCAAATTTAAGGCTTCTTGCCTTTTCCTGCAATTCAGCTCTCTTAATACTAGTACCATCATTTGTTGCTCTCCTCTGGAGTGCTTTTTAAGGTGTGGTAACCAAACTTGAGGAGCACATTCAAGTTTTGGCCTTATGTATGATGTGAACTGCTTGCTGACTGTTTCCTTACCTATGAACTAGAATGCAGCTCTAGTACTTTTTTGCAGACAGTTTGTTATTTTTAGTACTCAACTAAGATGGGACTTTGACCACATGTAAGGAACAGCATCCACTTTCAAGTCTCTCTCACACTTAGATTCCTGCAACTTATTCCCTGCTAGATGATATTCATATCAAGTCCTGCTTTCATTGACCCATTGGTATTACTTTACATTTGTTCAGTCTAAACTTCATTATCAATGTATCAGGCCAACTTTAAGAGTTTGACAAGGTCCCCTTGTAACATGATGTAGTATTTCAGACTTTTCCCTCCCCTTGTGACCTTTGCATTTGTCTGCAAACATATTCAGATAGAAGTCCATAGCTTTTAGCAAGTAATTTACATAGATTAAGAAGAAGAATCGTCCTAGAACAGAAGTCTGCAGACATTACTTAGATTAAGAAGAAGAATCGTCCTAGAACAGAAGTCTGCAGACATCAGCTGGTGACAACCCATTTAGAGAAGGTCCAGCTGAGATTCATCCTTTGTTCCCTTCCACTAAGTCTTCTTATTGATCAGTCTCCTATTCATTGTCGGATGCTTTTTGGCAGTCCAGATAAAAGTAATCCATTCGTCTGTCTCTTTTATCCAAAAGAAACCTCTTTCTTGCAGAAGTCTAAGAGGATTGTTATGCAAGATGCAAGACCTTCATTTTGGGAAACCACATTTTCTTTCCCTAAGGAAGTCATCCATTGCTTTCTGATTATCGTTTCCAGTGCCTTTCAGACCACATTTGTCAGGGAAACTGATCTGTAGTTCAATGCTTATGTTGGTTTTCTTTCTCTTAGATATGCATGACAGTTGCCCTTTTCCACTATCTTGGTATTTTGCCCTTGTTCCCACCACCCACACACTTTGCCTCTTTGTGGTCACATGGAATAGAACTTGAATATCCAAGCATACTTTGACATTAAGCTCATTTGTAGTAGTATTAGTAGGTTTAGTGTATGCAGTGTAATATTTGTACATTTTTATTTTTTTTAATTTTGCTTTGTCGCTGTCTCCTGTGTTTGCGAGGTAGTGCAAGGAAACAGACGAAAGAAATGGCCCAACACATGGCTCCATACACATGTATATACATACACGTCCACACAGGCAAATATACCATTTGTACATACTAGTACATATACACATGTTATTCACCACCATTATCATGTCTGTCAGAAATAAGAGTAGAGTGTGATCTTCCTAAGTTCAGAAACAGCAAAGGCCTTCATAACCTTCCCTTATATCTTGAGATGGATAAGGAATGTCTGAGATGTACTGCCATAAACCTTGCTTCCACTCGCTTGCTGATACACAACCTCAACACATAGTTTTTTTATGCCTGTCTTTCAATTTATAAAGGATTGTTTTTCTTTTCCTCATGGGGTGTGATTTATGGAACATAACTTGTCATATGTGTTAATTTTTAAAGGGGGTTCTTAAGTGAAATGCTTAGGAAATACTGATTTGGCCACTATGCTTTGAATTTAGAGTTAGCAGTTACAGTAGGGATGGATATATTAGTAAATTTACTCAACGGGTCCTCTTACTGAAATGGATTACCATAGACTTTATGCCTAATTTACAGGAATCTTATGCACAAGTAGATGTAACTAGTGAATGCCGAGCAATTCTACAAGCTGTTCAGCAGCTGTGCACTGGTGGAAAATGGTCAAATAACTTCACTCTCAACCATTTTGTTGATATCTTCAAGGGATCTGAAGCAAAGAAAGTCTTGAACTGTGGTAAGTTATTGAAAGTTGCAGTTGATGTAAATGTACTGATTTATGCATTAAAGGTGTAACAATCTGTATGTTATCATTGAGTATGTTCTCAACTCCAGTTAAATTGATCATGTACTTCCTACCTCTCATTTCACTTACCACATAACTTACTTTCATGCCCCAGGATCTATTTCTTTGGAACTTTGGCAGCATTTAGGAAGCTAGCCACATCTGCTGGGTGGGATCACAGGTCACAAAAAGTGATGATGTTTGTATGATGTGTGTGAAGGACAGTTTAGGAGTTAGTGTTACTTGTCTTTCAGTTGGGAGGTTTATTTTTCTGAATTGTATGTGCCTTCTGTGAGTATCAGAAATATGTTTTTTGTACTGATGACACAGCCCTTGTTCAGAGGGAGCACATTCATATGTTTTATGTATGTATGGCTTCAGGAGTGGTAGAGGATGTGTTTGCTCAGAAGAATTTGTGTGAGAAATACATGTGAGGCATTTATGGATTTGGAGAAAGTGTATGGTAGGGTTGATAGAGACTCTTTGTGGAAGATGTTGCATATACACGGTGTAGAAGTAAAGTTAAGTGAAGCTGTAAGTTTTTATTGTTAGTAAGGCACATGTGTGAGTAGGATGAGAGTAGGGCGAGTGGTTTCTGATGAAGATGGGTCGGCAGTGATGTGTGATGTTATCATGGTTGTTTAATCTGTTTATGAAGGTGAGGAAGGTGAATGTGAGTGTCTTGACAGAATTGCACAGGTGAGGGAGGCAAGTCAGTTGCTGTTTGTTGATGACATGGTTCTGGTGGCTGGTTTGAATGAGAAACTGCAGAAGCTGGTTTTTGAGTGTAGGAGATGGCATGAAAGGAGAAATCTGAGAGGTAATGTGAATGAATGTATGGTTAAGTTTAGCAGTTGTAATATGAATTTGAACTGAAAGAATCTGGAGAAAGTGGATTCTTTTAGGTATTTGGGAGGAGACACAGTGGATGGAACCGTGGAAGCTGAAGTGAGCCATAGGGTGTGTGAGGGGGCTTACATCCTGGGTGCATTGAAAAGTGTGTGACGTCTTTGTCAGTGAGGGCAAAGATGGGTATGTTTTATGGTGTAGTAATCCCAATAGTATTGTATGGATGCAAGGCATAGGCTCTAAATGAAGAAGTGTGGAAGATAGTGGATGTGTTGGAAATGAAATGTTTGAGGTCAGTATGTGGTGTGAAAAGGGTTGATTAAATTAGAAATGATAGGGTGAGAGAGAGGTGTGGAAGTAACAACAGTATGTGAGAGAGAGTTGAAGAGAGTGCGTTGAAATGAATTGAAAATTATTGGAGAGGATGATTGAGGAGAGGCTGACAGAGAGGCAATGCATTTCTGAAGTGGAGGGAATAAGGAAAAGGGGAAACCAAAGAGGAGGTGGAAGATGTAATTCTGTAAATGGTTTCAGATGAGTGTGTGGCTGCATAGAGAACCAAGTATTATTCTTCGAGCAAGTCATGTTGTGTTCCCTGTACACTAGCCCTACCTTTCGGCAAAATTTTGTTATAGGAACTTGTAGGTACATAGGCAGTCCTTTGTGGGAGGTAATCCTCTATTGATACATGAATTTGTAGTGTTTGTAAACAGTATGGCATTGAAAGCTGGGTGAAGTCTTTGATTTCCCATCTGATTGAGTGTATATAATCATTTTTTCTGTATTTTCATTACTTGTATCTGTGTATCCATATTTTGAGTGGTAGTCAAGGACAATCTCTTTAATGATAACCACTATAATGTATGTATATTGGGTTATTAGTGATTTTCATGATTGTGACCACTGATTTTGGGAAATTTCATACCATGTTTTACTTTTTGTTTTATGGGTTTTTATAATTAAGAATATGTTTTAAAGGGCACAACCGGCATCCTTTACATGGAACTGGAAAATCTTGGGCACGGAATGATGCAGAACGACTCTTTCGCCGTCTCATACTAGATGGCTGTTTGCAAGAAGACTTAGTGGTAGCAAAGGATGACATGGCCTTTGCATACATGCGACCTGGGCCTAAATGCAAAGAGTTTCTCAGCAATCCAACATCTAAGGTATATGGAAATGTTTCATCGATGTGATTTATTAAATCTCATGGTATCTTAACAGAGTTTTGTAGTAAAGATGACCTTGGAAAAGTATTTAGCAAAAGGATCTGGAGAAAGTGTATAACAGAGTCGAATGGAATGCTTAAGGAGATATGGTATAGGGGGACAATAGTGATTGTGTGAATGCCTCCTATAGAGGAGTAAATGCATGTGTAAGAGTGGTTGGAGAGTTGAGGGAAAGTTTTGGGATACATGGTGTGAGGCAGGGCTGTGTGATGTCATTGTGGCTTTTTGATATATATGTGGTTGGAGTGATAAGAGAGATGAAAGCAAAACTAGTGAAAAGGGGTGCAGAGATGGAGTGTGGCAGTGAAATATGGTGGGTAGTAGCAAGCCTGTTTATGGATGATTCTGTGTTTTTGCTGAGAGTGAAGAGGAGTTGCAGAAGGTTGTAAGTGTTTTATGATGTGTGTAAGCATAGGCGATTGAAGTTAAATGCAAGTAAAAGTAATGGTGTTTGAAAGGAAACAGAGTGAAAGTATAGATTTTGTAAAACCCTCTAGAGTGAAGGAAGAAAGTTTACTAAATTGTGATTTGGACAAGGATGGAAAAAGACCGGAAGAATTGAGAGAATTTAAGTATCTAGGAGCTGTCTCGGGTAAGTGTGGTGATAGGGAAGGAGAGATAAGGGAGAGAGCAGTACAGGGTAGAAGAGTCTTTGGGTTCCTTAATAGAATAATGAAGGGTAAAGGTGTAAGTATTTAAGTGAAGAGAGAATTAAGGGACAGCATAATCCTCCCAACCCTGACCTATGCCGTAAAACAGGGACGTGGAATGAGTCACAAAGGTCAAGAATCCAGACTGTGGAAACTAGCAATTTGAGAAGAACATGTGTGACTAGATGCAATGAAGAAAGAAATGAAGGGGTGTATGAGGAATGTGGTATGGCAAGGAATGCAAAGGGAATGAATTGTGGAGTGGTAGAATGGGTGAAATGCATTACTTTGAGGTGGTTTGGGCATGTGGAAAGAATGCTAGATTGCAAGTTTACAAGGAGAGTATATGATAGAACAAGTAAAGGGGTTGGTGTGAGAGGAAGACCACCTATGACATGGGCAAGTAGGGTAGAGGAAGAGAAATAGTGGAAGAATGCGTGGAATGATGTATGTTAGGAAGGCATGTATGGACAGTGTCAACTGGAGACTTTTTCCGTGGCCACCCCTTGATGGGAGTTCCCAGAGGGAATGGGCATCAGAAATACAGATAGATCTTACCAATATCTTTTATACTTCTGATGTGCTGTATTTAGTCATTACCATATCTGCACATCTCTTATGTAACTAGAAAAATGACAGAGAGTTAATGTGAGTAAGGTATAAAGAGGAGAGGGAGGGGTGATTGAGGGTGAGTTAGAAAGATAGAATTAGGGCATGTGTGGTTTTTGGGAAGCAAGAAAGGCATTGTGCTTAAAGTTGTGCAAGGTAAAGTATATGGAACTGTTTCATCACTATATGTTAGATATGATATCTGTTTGATATCTTTTATCCTCTTCATTTGATGTATTTAGTCTGCATTTTTTGGATAGAGGAGGAGAGGGAAGGGAACACCAAGAGTTAGTGTGAAAGGTAGATTTACAGATTTTGTGGTTTTGTGGGAGCTATAAATGGCATAATTTTTAGAGTTGTGGAAGGATAAGGAGGCATGAAGATCACTGCATATACTTCCCTGCCAGGTGGTAGGAGATGGCGGATTGGATGTAAATAGAGAGGTAATCATGCTTGTCAATATTCTTTTATAAGCTACCATCATTATTGTAAATCTTATGATGATTATCCCTTCATATAACTTCACAGCTGATAAGCTCTAAACATTAGCTGGGATATTCATATAGAAGTAGTAGATTGAAACATTAGGAAGGAGCCTTTGAAAACACTGTGTTAGAGTTGACCCCTGCCATTAGCATATGTTAAGGGTGAGGCATTAAAGGCTAAGACGCATCAGTAGAGTTCACCGGGTGTGGAGTATCTTTTGCCATGGCTATCTCCATGAGGGAGTACCCAAAGGGAACAGGTGTCAGAGATATAGGTAGATAGAAGCTCTGATTGCTGCGTTCTATACTATCTCACTACTTAAAAAAAAAGTCATATAATGAATTGAGATAGTATGTTTATGTATTTTTGATGTATGAGACCAGGTTATAGTGATGGGTGATTTGAATGCAAAGGTGAGTAATGTGGCAGTTGAGGGAATAATTAGTGTACATGGGGTGTTCAGTGTTGTAAATTGAAATGGTGAAGAGCTTGTAGATTTATGTGCTGAAAAAGAACTGGTTTAAAAAGAGAGATATACATAAGTATACGTATGTAAGTAGGAGAGATGGCCAGAGAGCATTATTGGATTACATGTTAATTGATAGGTGCGCGAAAGAGAGACTTTTGGATGTTAATGTGCTGAGAGGTGCAACTGGAGGGATGTCTGATCATTATCTTGTGGAGGCGAAGGTGAAGATTTGTAGAGGTTTTCAGAAAAGAAGAGAGAATGTTGGGGTGAAAAGAGTGGTGAGAGTAAGTGAACTTGGGAAGGAGACTTGTGTGAGGAAGTACCAGGAGAGACTGAGTACAGAATGGAAAAAGGTGAGAACAAAGGAGGTAAGGGGAGTAATGGGATGTATTTAGTGAAGCAGTGATGGCTTGCGCAAAAGATGTTTGTGGCATGAGAAACGTGGGAGGTGGGCAGATTAGAAAGGGTAGTGAGTGGTGGGATGAAGAAGTAAGATTATTAGTGAAAGAGAAGAGAGAGGCATTTGGACGATTTTTGCAGGGAAATAATGCAAATGAGTGGGAGATGTATAAAAGAAAGAGGCAGGAGGTCAAGAGAAAGGTGCAAGAGGTGAAAAAGAGTGTAAATGAGAGTTGGGGTGAGAGAGTATCATTAAATTTTAGGGAGAATAAAAAGATGTTTTGGAAGGAGGTAAATTAAGTGTGTAAGACAAGGGAACAAATGGGAACTTCAGTGAAGGGGCAAGTGGGGAGATGATAAGTAGTGGTGATGTGAGAAGGAGATGGAGTGAGTATTTTGAAGGTTTGTTGAACGTGTTTGATGATAGAGTGGCAGATATAGGGTGTTTTGGTCGAGGTGGTGTGCAAAGTGAGAGGGTTAGGGAAAATGATTTGGCAAACAGAGAAGAGGTAGTAAAAGCTTTGTGGAAGATGAAAGTTGGCAAGGCAGCGGGTTTGGATGGTATTGTAGTGGAATTTATTAAAAAAGGGGTGACTGTATTGTTGAATACTTGGTAAGGTTATTTAATGTATGTATGACTCATGGTGAGATGCCTGAGCATTGGCAGAATGCTTGCATAGTGCCACTGTACAAAGGCAAAGGGGATAAAAGTGAGTGCTCAAATTACAGAGGTATAAGTTTGTTGAGTATTCCTGGTAAATTATATGGGAGGGTATTGATTGAAAGGGTGAAGGCATGTACAGAGCATCAGATTGGGGAAGAGCAGTATGGTTTCAGAAGTGGTAGAGGATGTGTGGATCAGGTGTTTGCTTTGAAGAATGTATGTAAGAAATACTTAGAAAAGCAACTGTAGCATTTATGGATCTGGAGAAGGCATATGATAGAATTGATAGAGATGCTCTGTGGAAGGTATTAAGAATATATGGTGTGGGAGGCAAGTTGTTAGAAGCAGTGGAAAGGTTTTATCAAGGATGTAAGGCATGTGTACGTGTAGGAAGAGAGGAAAGTGATTGGTTCTCAGTGAATGTAGGTTTGCGGTAGGGGTGTGTGATGTCTCCATGGTTGTTTGATTTGTTTATGGATAGGGTTGTTAGGGAGGTGAATGCAAGAGTTTTGGAAAGAGGGGCAAGTATGCAGTCTGTTGTGGATGAGAGAGCTTGGGAAGTGAGTCGGTTGTTCGCGGATGATACAGCGCTGTTGGCTGATTCGTGTGAGAAACTGCAGAAGCTGGTGACTGAGTTTGGTAAAGTGTGTAAAAGAAGAAAGCTGAGAGTAAATGTGAATAAGAGCAAGGTTATTAGATACAATAGGGTTGAGGGACAAGTCAGTAGGGAGGTAAGTTTGAATGGAGAAAAACTGGAGGAAGTAAAGTGTTTTAGATATCTGGGAGTGGATTTGGCAGCGGATGGAACCATGGAAGCAGAAGTGAATCAAAGGATGGGGAGGGGGCAAACATTCTGGGAGCCTTGAAGAATGTGTGGAAGTCGAGAACATTATCTTGGAAAGCAAAAATGGGTATGTTTGAAGGAATAGTGGTTCCAACAATGTTATATGATTGCGAGGTGTGGGCTATGGATAAGAGTTGTGTGGAGATGGGTGGATGTGCTGGAAGTGAGATGTTTGAGGACAATATGTGGTGTGAGGTGGTTTGATTGAGTAAGTAATAATAGGGTAAGAGATATGTGTGGTAATAAAAAGAGTGTGGTTGAGAGAGCAGAAGAGGGTGTTTTGAAATGGTTTGGTCACATGGAGAGAATGAGTGAGGAAAGATTGACCGAAAGGATATATGTGTCAGAGGTGGAGGGAACGAGGAGAAATGGGAGACCAAATTGAAGGTGGGAAGATGGAGTGAAAAATATTTTGAGTGATCGGGGCCTGAACATGCAGGAGGGTGAAAGGCGTGCGAGGAATAGAGTGAATTGGAACAATGTGGTATACCGGGGTCGACGTTCTGTCAATGGATTGAACCAGGGCATGTGAAGCGTCTGGGGCAAATCATGGAAAGTTCTTTGGGGCCTGGATGTGGAAAGGGAGCTGTGGTTTCGGTGCATTATTACAAGACAGCTAGAGACTGAATGTGAACGAAAGTGGCCTTTGTTGTCTTTTCCGAGCACTATCGCGCACATTTAGGGGGAGGCGGTGGTTATTTTTATGTGTGGCCGGGTGGCGATAGGAATGAATAAAGGCAGACACTATGAATTATGTGCATGTGTATATATGTATATGTCTGTGTGTGTATATATATGTATACGTTGAGATGTATAGGTATGTATATTTGCATATGTGGATGTGTATGTATAC
Organism: Panulirus ornatus; assembly: GCF_036320965.1. NCBI lineage: Eukaryota > Metazoa > Arthropoda > Malacostraca > Decapoda > Palinuridae > Panulirus > Panulirus ornatus. The sequence goes on from NC_092279.1 coordinate 2,796,135, forward strand.
ACATGGGTATGTGGGTGGGTTGGGCCATTCTTTCGTCTGTTTCATTGCTCTACCTCGTTAACGCGGGAGACAGCGACAAAAGAAAATAAAAATAAATGTAGTATTTTGGTCAAATGTATTTACTTCTTTTATTTTCATATCCATTATACATGACAGCTAGAGACTGAGTGTGAATGAATGTGGCCTTTGTTGTCTTTCCTAGCGCTACCTAGTGTGCATGCGGGGGGGAGGGGGTTGTCATTTCATGTGTGGCGTGGTGGCGACGGGAATGAATGAAGGCAGCAAGTATGAATTATATACATGTGTCTATATGTATATATGTGTATAAGTTGAAATGTATAGGTATGTATATGTGCGTGTTTGGACGTGTATGTATATGCATAAGTATGTGGGTGGGTTGGGCCATTTTTTTGTCTGTTTCCATGTGCTACCTCGCTAACACGGGAGACAGCGACAAAGTATAATGATATTAATGATAATGATTCACTGTTTATTATTGATGTAAATGTAATCTGATATTAGCTTATGATTTTTTATTGATTTTTTCTCTTTGAATTTTACTAACAGTTTGAATTTGAGATGAAAAACATCTCAAGTGGGGAAGGCAGAGGAGACACTTCTGTTGCAGTCCCAGAGGAAGATGATGATGAATTACAGCAGTTACAGAATGACTGTTATGCTGCACTTCTTCAGACAGTTAAGGATCTAGCTGCTGCAAAGGGTGTCAGCTATACAAATATCATCAACATGGTAGCCCTCAGGTAAGCAAGACACCTACAAAGGTTCATGTAGTGTGATTCATTATTCTCTTTCCCATATATCCATAATCTTTATCTAATCTCTCATTATGTTGCTCTTGAGATAGCTTTATCATCTTAATGCTTTCAGCAACATTGCGTACTCTTTTGTTGAAAATATGCGCCAGTCTTGTCTGTATTTTTAACTTGTGGACATATTTGTTTATCATCTAATCGGATGTTTTCTCTGTGTTGTACCTTCTTGATTGGTGCTTGCTAGTCATGTGTTGCCTATGATTTTTGATGTTTACACATACTTAAATTTCTTTCTGTTATCAGATTGATGTCCAGATCATTGCCTGAGAGTGAAGAAGAAATGCTCAAGATTCCTCATGTAACAAAGGCTAACTTTGAGAAATATGGTCAAGCACTGTTGGATATTACACAAAGATATGCTGCTCAAAAACTTGGTAAGTATTTGCTAATACAATCATATTGTAATACTCCATATGAACCCAGAATTTTTAATTACATTTAATGTATGTGGTAGTGGATAGAAACAGTATCAGTGATCAAGCAAGACGTAATAAGTGCTCCTCACTGGCTTTGCCAAGTGGCAGAATCTTGTCATAGGTACTTGTAGGTTAGCTGAATCTCTCCCTCTCTTTCTCTAGTCTGTTTGAACAAGATAAAGCCTCGAGGAGGAATGTTAATTGGTTTTGTTCTCTATTCCACACAGTTATTGAAGAACAAGAGTATGTGGAGGCATACTTAGTATTCAAGGAAAAGAAATTTGAACTAAGTCATGGTGAGCCATGTAACACAGTGGTTATACTTTATAAAGAACCAACAAAAGAAGAATAGTGAAGTCATAGGTAAAGGCCTAGGAGTAACAATGAATGGAAAACTGAAGTTGGAGACTATGTTGTTAAAAAAAAACACTGGTGAGTCAAGTAATGGGTGGATTGATATCGGGAACTTAACCCAAAGAAATAAAAAACTGATGATGGAATTATTCAGTTTATATATGAGCAAACTTAAGTACTGCTTTGTTTTGAAGTTACCGTCAAAGGGAGCTACATTCAACAATTAAAAAGAATTCAGATATGATTCTTCAGCATATTTAAGGTAATGGATCATATGAAGTATCAAAAGAGGTTAAAGAACTCAGACTTTGCATCAGAGGAAGAAGGGAGAGTTACATGATAATTTGCACAAGGCAAAAGATTGAGGAGCCAAGGATAGATTACATAAACTTACTTGATAGCAACATGGGAGAAACAAAATTATTTGATGTACAATAATCCCTTGGAATATCTGAAAAGGCTCGTAAAGGAAAATGCATGAGAGGTAGGCGCAACAAATGTCACATCAGATAAAAATGTGCATGGAATAAGCAGAGAAGCTTTTAAATGAAGTCATAATTAGTGGATAAGAGATGTCAAGGATGAACCAGAGACTGACAGCAATGCAATGTGCATATTGTCAATAAATAGCAGTATTGATAAATTAGATCTTTATTGGCAAAATCTTGCTATAGATATTCTTTTCTTTCTCATAGTTTACAGTCAAATGCTAGTTTGAAATTCAGATACATAAAGATTATTCATCTCAGTGCCTTCTCAGGACTATGGCCATTATGTGTTTAAGAATCAGTATCAGAGAAACTTTATTAGTGATTATATGATAAGTGTAAATGCAGTTATGAAGCATGTAGCTTCCTTTATAGTGAAAGGTTATGTTGTTGTTGATGTTACGCAATGTTGTTCTGTTGTTGCAGTAATCCTGAGTGATCGTGTCGTGGAAAAGTCATTTGATGACTCCACTTTTGAAGAGGATTGTGGAGAAACTTCTGGATGGCTAAATTCAGTGAATGCCCCTGTTCCAAGTGAATCGCCATATTTTGGAAGAGGATCTCCTGGAAGGAGATTTACCAGAGGGTAAGAGTGATGGTTACTTTTTCATCATTACATTTAAAACCATGGATAGTAAACCTAAAATCTAACTTTCTTAATCTGTTCACTGCGATTGGCCCACATACTTAACAGATAAGTCGTGTACTTCTTGGCACCTATTGCCCTAGAATTTCAAGGCTGATAACTTTTTTTATGGGGTAACTTCAGGTCTTAAGTCCACTGCTATAAATAGGCACATGAACATGCACATACACTTTGTTGTCCCAAGGGAATGATCTCTTCCAAGACTATCCTAGATCTGTCACCAAGAGCTCATTAGACATTTTTTTTCATCTGTATACAGAAAGTATAACCTGTCCCCTCCTCGCAACTTCTTGCCAGTGCACACAGAGATTCAAGAAATTTGCACTGAAACCATAGCACTGTTTTTGAAAAATGTCCAATGTATTCAGACCCATTTCCCATCAGTAGCTAGTGGCTACTCTTCATCTTTACTAATGTTAAGGAAGCAAGCTTTTGTTCACACAGAATTCATTATAGTACATCCTATTCTGATGGTGGATTTGAAGAAAATCTAGAAAGTTTTAATTGCCATTTCCTGTGTCAGCAAGGTAGGCCAGGAACAGACTGAATAAAGGCTCCATCTTCCCACATTCATTCTCTAGCTGTCATGTGTAATCATGGAAACTACAGCTCCCTGTCCAAAACTAGGCCCCACAGACCTTTCCATGGTTTACCCCAGACACATCACTTACCCTGGTTTAGTTCATTAAGAGCACGTTGACAAATGAAATATATTCCGGAAAAAATATTATCCCATCAGTCGGCAGTTTCTTTCCTGCAGAGGAAAGGAATGAATTATTAGCAGTTGGGTATGGTTTGCCACACTCTATGTCTTCTTCTAGTTACCTGTGGCACTTTTGTTAGATTTGCTATCTTGAATTTGGCATCTTTCTTGATGTGTCTACATCTGTGTATGGGAATAGTTGTCATGCCCTTTGGCTGCTTCCTTATTGTGTCTACAGAAGATGGATGAACAGACAGATAGGAGAGCCTTTTTATAGTACAGGTTAGTTGGTGTGTGAGTTTAGAGAAAACTTGGAGGAAGTGAAATGTTGTAGATACCTGGGAGTAGACATGGGAACAAATGGAACCATGGAAGTGGAAGTGAATCATTGGGTGGGTAAGGGAGTGAAGGTTCTGGGAACACTAAGAAATATGTGGAAAGAGATAATGTTTTGTTGGAGGGCAAAAATGAGTATGTTTGAAGGTATAATAGTCCCAACAATATTACGTGGATGTAAGGCATGGGCTATAGATTAAGCTCTGTGGACGAGGGTGGATGTGTTGGAAATGAAATGTTTTGCAGACAGGATATGATGAGGTGATTTGATCAAGTACTTATTGAAAAGGTAAGAGAGAAGTGTAGCAATAATGAGAGTGTGATTGAGAGAGCTGAAGACAGTATGCTGAAATAGTTTGGACTTATTGGAAAGAATAAGTGAGAAGAGGTTGACAGAGAGGATATATGACAGAATTGGAGTAAACTAGGAGAACAGGGAGATCAAATTTGAGATGGAAAAATGGAGTGAAAAAGATTTTGAGGGATTGGAGCATGAACATGCAGGATGGTGAAAGGGTTGTACTGGACAAATGAACTGGAATAATGTAGTATACAGAGGCTGACGTTCTGTCAGTAGACGGAACCAGGGTGTGTGGAGTGTCCGGGTTAAACTATAGAAAGATCTGTGGGGCCTGGTTGTGGATAGGGAGTGTGGTTTTGGTGCATTACACATCACAGCTTGACCATGGATGTGAGTGGTTGATGGCAAACAAGTATGAAGGTGTACATGTATATATATGCACATGTATGTGTATATATATATATATATATACCCCTGGGGATAGGGGGGAAAGAATGCTTCCCACGGATTCCCTGCGTGTCATAGAAGGTAACTAAAAGGGGAGGGAACGGGGTGCTGGAAATCTTCCCCTCTCGTTTTTAGTTTTCCAAAAGAAGGAACAAAGAAGGGGCCAAGTGAGAATTTCCCTCAAAGGCTCGGTCCTCTGTTCTTAACGCTACCTCGCTAATGCGGGAACTTAACGCTACCTCACTAATGCGGGAAATGGCAAATACTATAAAAAAGAAAAAAAAAATTGTGTGCCTGTATTATATATGTATATGTGAGTGGATGTTACTTTCTTCATCTTTTTCATGGTGCCCTCACAATGTAGAAAACAGTGATCAAGTATGAAAAATGAATATGCATAAAAGATTGTACTGTGAGTGTACTGAGTCTGTAGTGATTAGTGGTATTTGGCAGAGTACTGTAGTTAGACCTTAAGTGGGTACCACATTGTGCATGGTTTGAGGATGTGTGTGAGTGATATTTGGCAATAGTTAGTAGGCAGCCAATGACAAGGGAGGTACATTACCAGTACTACACAAGTGGGTATCTGGAGGGTTAGTGATGGCTTCTTAAAGAGCCAGCACTTCAGTAGTTGTCTAGTTGCACTCTGACCCAGGTAGCTGTCTTATCATTCTGCTTCAACCACACATGGACTACTGGCATTCTACAAACATACAATCTCTCCTTGTAATACATAATGCTTGACAACACTTAACTCACACAGTTCATTCCGCGTAACTGTAGATTTTCCTGTTGTGAGTGCTGTGTGCTAGCCCTGCCTTTTGGCAAAATGATAGGTACAGTCGATAAAAGTAGTAGACAGGAATATTTAGGCAAAAACTTTAGGTAGAAGCAGTAGGTAGGAACATTAAGCAGGTGCATTAGCCAAAGCTAGTCAGTAGGAACATTAGGTAGGAGCCTCTATGAACACTGCACTAGACTTGCTCTCTGCCAGTGGCCTGGTAAGAGTGAGGCACTAAAGGCTAAGAAGTAGCATTGGAGTTTGCTAGTTATAGAGATTCCATTCCTATGGTCACCCCCTTGAGGTAGTTCCAGAAGGGAACAGGGGTCAAAGGTATAGATAGATAGATGTATTAGTTTAACATCAGATTTTATATTATGCATCTTCTCTGGCTCATTCGTGATTTGGGATTAGTTTGTTGACATCCTAGCTTAAATGATTGCTCATGGTATCACTGAGGATGGGTATCTCAAATGTCTTTTGCCAACTTAACTGGCATCTTTGTTGAAATATTTTCATTCTTAAGATAATTTCAACTTAAAGTAAAAGTATATTGTTACACTGACTTTTTTATACTCGACTGGTGCTGATGTATTAACTTATTTATTGACAATGTTATCCTTTTAGTGCATCTCAGGTCTCCTTATTGGGGTGTTATATTAGAGCTCATGGGGAAATAGAGTGGAAGGGTACTGGAGGGAGAGATAGGTAGAAGAATGTGTGGAACAGTACATGTAAGGACGGGTAAGTGGAGAGACTTTTGCTGTGGCCACCCTCTTGATGAAAGTTTTCGAAGGGAACGTGCTTCAGAGATGTAGATAGATAGACAGATAGAAAGGGGATAGAAAAATGAATGTATAAAGTCATTTATGGGGTAGGAGGATGCAATGTACTACATAATACAACTGTTTCTGGTGACAGTATTGGGCTGTTACTTAAAATCTTTCCTTTGGTAGTGAGTTCTTTACTGTTTGTTGACCATCACTAATTTCATGTTATACACTGGGTGTAGTGCATATTCAGTCCAGCCTTATCCCATCGTAACCATCATGGCAGTACTGAATTTGCTTACTGTATGTCAGGCACTTAAGGAAATTCTTGTGAATAATGGGATACAAGTTTCAGTGAGGGTTTGTATAGTGCTTAATCTGGAATGCAGGACATCATATACACATATAACTACCATATTATCCATTAGTCATTTGAGCATTTTAGAGGGTTGTGCATATTTTCAAAAAGTTCGTTGATTAGCCATGCGTCTGTGCTTTTTCTCTTACATGCTTATCGTCATTGTGAATGTTTCAAAATATTCAGATTTCCTAAATCACATTAACCATAAACAGTAGTTTTTGAGAAGAATATCATATACCACAGGGAGTCATTGAGATGATGTACCAAGTGCTGATGATAAAATTAATTCAGTTATACCTTTTCTGGGACCTTGATTTCTATCAGCATCATTTAATAATACAGGTATTAAGAATTTGTAAAGCCTTTGGCAGATCTAATGATTATGCTTGAAGTTTTTGTAGATACTACAATACTTTTTTTTTTTCTTTAGAACAGATAAATGAACATTTAGAAATGTCTGCAATAAATACAGAATTGTTTTTGTAGCCTTGGAATCCAAAGAGGTATTATTTGGCTTTCAGATAGTCTTTCTCATCCATTAAGTAGTCCTAAAGATCTCCAAGAAAAGAGATAGAGAAATGTCGTCTGTGCTGGGGTAGTGTTATGCAGTTGATGATTGTTTTAAGTCTTCAGTAGAATAGTACAATCTAAGTAGGAAGGGTACTTTGTGTGATCAACTCTTGTTTTTTTTTTCTATAGGGATGGGGCTCTATATCTTGCACTTTCCTCACTGTCCAGAAAGCTAAATTTGTGTAAGTTTGTAGCTTCTTTTGAACATAAGCTAGATGCATGTACAAAGGAATGCAAAAGAATGCAGACAGCGAGAGACCACTAGCTCCTTTCAAAGCTGTATGTGATATTGGAAGGGATCAGAAACAGATTAGTGGGGTAAAAGTAGAAAGTCATTCAGATCAGTAGAAAGTCGAGGAGATGATTTAAAAGAAAAATATTTGTAAACTTTTCTTGTAAATAAGGAGGCACAAACAATATCATTCCTGGACTTGAAGTATTATCAAGTCTTTTTGTAAATGGATCCATGCTGCTGCTTTTAAGTACTGTTATTGGTAAATAATTTCATCTGTTAACTCCTGTTGAAGAAAAAGTACTTCTCCACATTCCGAGTAAAACATTTGCCCATGAATTTGTATCCATTACTATGAGTGAAATTAGTCATTTTTTTTTTTTTTTTTTTTTTTTTTTTTTTTTTTTTTTAATACTTTGTCGCTGTCTCCCGCGTTTGCGAGGTAGCGCAAGGAAACAGACGAAAGAAATGGCCCAACCCCCCCCCCCCCCCCCCCCCCATACACATGTACATACACACGTCCACACACGCAAATATACATACCTACACAGCTTTCCATGGTTTACCCCAGACGCTTCACATGCCTTGCTTCAATCCACTGACAGCACGTCAACCCCTGTATACCACATGACTCCAATTCACTCTATTTCTTGCCCTCCTTTCACCCTCCTGCATGTTCAGGCCCCGATCACACAAAATCTTTTTCACTCCATCTTTCCACCTCCAATTTGGTCTCCCTCTTCTCCTCGTTCCCTCCACCTCCGACACATATATCCTCTTGGTCAATCTCTCCTCACTCATTCTCTCCATGTGCCCAAACCATTTCAAAACACCCTCTTCTGCTCTCTCAACCACGCTCTTTTTATTTCCACACCTCTCTCTTACCCTTACGTTACTTACTCGATCAAACCACCTCACACCACACATTGTCCTCAAACATCTCATTTCCAGCACATCCATCCTCCTGCGCACATCTCTATCCATAGCCCACGCCTCGCAACCATACAACATTGTTGGAACCACTATTCCCTCAAACATACCCATTTTTGCTTTCCGAGATAATGTTCTCGACTTCCACACATTTTTCAAGGCTCCCAAAATTTTCGCCCCCTCCCCCACCCTATGATCCACTTCCGCTTCCATGGTTCCATCCGCTGACAGATCCACTCCCAGATATCTAAAACACTTCACTTCCTCCAGTTTTTCTCCATTCAAACTCACCTCCCAATTGACTTGACCCTCACCCCTACTGTACCTAATAACCTTGCTCTTATTCACATTTACTCTCAACTTTCTTCTTCCACACACTTTACCAAACTCAGTCACCAGCTTCTGCAGTTTCTCACATGAATCAGCCACCAGCGCTGTATCATCAGCGAACAACAACTGACTCACTTCCCAAGCTCTCTCATCCCCAACAGACTTCATACTTGCCCCTCTTTCCAGGACTCTTGCATTTACCTCCCTTACAACCCCATCCATAAACAAATTAAACAACCATGGAGACATCACACACCCCTGCCGCAAACCTACATTCACTGAGAACCAATCACTTTCCTCTCTTCCTACACGTACACATGCCTTACATCCTCGATAAAAACTTTTCACTGCTTCTAACAACTTGCCTCCCACACCATATATTCTTAATACCTTCCACAGAGCATCTCTATCAACTCTATCATATGCCTTCTCCAGATCCATAAATGCTACATGTCATTTTTTTAGCTTGTCAAATTTTTTAGCTTGTAAGATTGAGGTAATAAGAGCCTTCAGTAATTTTGGATCACCTCTGAACAACCTCTTTTCTCAGCTAGATATGTTTAAGAAATTTACATGGTTCTTACAGGATTTGCCTCTCATTCTGGTAATCATCTTGGTAGCTCGCTGTTGTACTGTTTCCATCCCCCCTGACTTTTTTCAAATAGGATGACCCACACTGAACACAGTATCCAAGGTCAGAACATATCAGTGAATTGTAGAGTGAGGTTGTATGGTTTCAAGAATTTTGCCCTTTTATTTTTTAGCACCACTTGCTTCATTCTTTTTCCCCCTTTGCCTTTTGTAACTTAACAGAATTTGTACTGTATCTTGCTTTCATAACTTTACTGGTAGTATGTAGAGCTTCACACATACCATTGTTAGAAACCATATGCCACTTGAGTTTAGTCCATAAATTTGTCATTGTCATGTCAAATTTCTGTTGTAGTTTTATTTCCGGGATTAGTTTCACCTGTAAATGTTGATATTATAAACTACAGACCATTATTAGTATCATTAATGTATATGAGATAGAAAACTAGTTCCAAGGCCGATCCCTGTGGCACACCACTTGCTACATCTATTAATTTTGAAGCTTGACCATTTATCATTACTTTTTGTTTATGGCCAAATCAGCCAGTTTTGTTATCACCTGAGAACAACCCAGTCTGTACCATATGACTTAACTTTTGCAAGCAATCTTTGGTGTGTTACTTTATGAAATGGATTTAACTTTTGCAAGCAAACTTTGATATGTTACTTTATGAAATAGTTTTTGGAAATCTAAATAAACATCAACTGCTTATTTTTGTCATACATGCTGATTATATCTGAAAAATTAAGCATACTTGTTATACATGAACAATTTGATTGAAAACAAAGTAGAGAATCATTTAGTAAGTGGTGATCCACTAAATGATTTTCAATTTTGTTTTGAATGATGGTTTCCTTTAAGTGACTTTGTTTCTCAGTCTGGGAATCATCTTGGTAGCTTGCCATTGTACTCTCTCCATTTGATCTCTGTCTTTTTCAAGTTGGTGACCTAAACTGAATACAATGTTCAGGGTGGGTATGTATGCACTTGTGAATTGTGAAGAGAGGAGATTTTCCTCAGACTTGAATTTAAAAGCCTTACCTATGAATCCAAGTTTATTAATGTTACATTGCCAAACTGCTAATCCTCCAAAACTTTCCCCTTAGCAAGTGACATTGTTTCTCAGACTTGGTATCATCTTGATTGCTTTCTGCTGTACTCGCCTCATTCCGTCATGTCTTTGTGAGATGGATAACCTAAAATGAACTCAATTTTCAAGGTGGGGACTTACCTCTGAATTGTAAATTGTGGATGATTTCCTTAGACTTGCATATAAAAGCCCTCCCCATGAATTCAAATTAATAGCTACAGATGTTAAGTTGATTGGGTGATAATTTGTGGGCAGAGACTATTTTTTTTTTTAATATCTATGTTACATTGGCAAACTTCCAATCCAATGGAACTTTCCCCGTTGCAAGTGACTTAGTGAAAAGTGCAGTCATGCTGAATATTTAGTTTTTGCCTCCATTGTCCTCATATAAAACTTATCTAGGCGTATCATATTACATGCTTTTATTCCATTTATTACTGATGGTAGGTCTTTAACTTTTAATGTCAATATGATGTAGAATGTTTTCCTATCTAAGTAGTGGAATTGGATTTGGGGCATGAATTGTCTTCATTCATAATATAGATGCAATAAAATCATTCAAGATGTAGGACTTCATTCTCTTGCACTAAGTCAGCATTTTCTGTACTTAATAGACTTGATGACTGGGTAACAATTCTTTTGCTTCTGACTTAGCTGTAAAATTCCACAGGGTTGCTTTTGGTATTCTTAGCAATATATGCATTTTACTTTTCTTTACTTTCATGTATAAGGATCTCTGTTTTTCTAAACAGATTAACATAATTTATTCTAATCATGTTAGTTATTGTTCTCTTTGAGTTCCTTAAGTGTTACTTTTTTAGACAGTAGACACTTTCAGTGTTTCACCATTTTGGCATAATTTTGGGAAAAGATTTAATGTGAATTGGCACATATGTTCCCTGTACTACATTGAAAGTATTATTGGAGCCTTTCCATGCCTTGTGCATGCCATTTTCATCAATGGTATTAACCCAGATTTTTCTGTCAAGAGCAGTGCAGAGATCACTAGTATTTGCAAGTCTAAAATCTGGTATTTTTCGTAACTTTCATGCTGAGAATAAGTACAGGTAGTGTTGAAACTTCCCTCTAAAGTAATATGTTGGTGGTCACTTTTACTGGACTTCTCCCTAAATTTGACATTATTTATGAGAGCTTCATTTGTAGCTGGAAGTATAAGTGATAGGCTCCATCAGGCACATTGAGTTAGAGCAGGTGCCAAGAGCTACTGGAAATAGATTCTGTCTGCCTAGCTACCAGTATTTAAGAATCTCATGCTATCATCGAATTGTACTTATTGCAGATTTCTGATGACTGATCTTAAAGTCATTTGTCTTCAGCTGGTGTTTGTGCAGGGGGGGGGGCTTATAAGTTAACTATTATTATTTTCTTACAAAGTTTGTCTTTCATTTCTACAAAAATTAAGTAATAATCAACAGCACAACATTTCTAGGCAAATGGTTAAAATGATTATTATTTATTTTTATTTTGCTTTGTAGCCTTTTCCCGCGCTAGCGAGATAGCGCAAGGAAACAGACGAAAGAATGGCCCAACCCACCCACATACACATGTATATACATACACGTCCACACACGCAAATATACATACCTATACATCTCAATGTATACATATATATACTGTCTGCCTTTATTCATTCCTATTGCCACCCCGCCACACATGAAATAACAACCCCCTCCCCTCTCATGTGTGCGAGGTAGCGCTAGGAAAAGACAACAAAGGCCACATTCGTTCACACTCAGTCTCTAGCTGTCATGTAATAATGCACCGAAACCACAGCTCCCTTTCGACATCCAGGCCTCACAGAACTTTCCATGGTTTACCCCAGACGCTTCACATGCCCTAGTTCAATCCATTGACAGCAGGTCGACCTCAACCCCGGTATACCACATTGTTCCAATTCACTATTCCTTGCACGCCTTTCACCCTCCTGCATGTTCAGGCCCCGATCACTCAAAAGCTTTTTCACTCCATCTTTCCACCTCCAATTTGGTCTCCCACTTCTCCTTGTTCCCTCCACCTCTGACACATATATCCTCTTTGTCAATCTTTCCTCACTCATTCTCTCCATGTGATCAAACCATTTCAAAACACCCTCTTCTGCTCTCTCAACCACACTCTTTTAATTACCACACATCTGTCTTACCCTATTATTACTTACTCGATCAAACCACCTCACACCACATATTGTCCTCAAACATCTCATTTCCAGCACATCCACCCTCCTCCGCACAACTCTATCCATAGCCCACGCCTCGCAACCACATAACATTGTTGGAACCACTGTTCCTTCAAACATACCCATTTTTGCTTTCTGAGATAATGTTCTCGACTTCCACACATTCTTCAACGTTCCCAGAATTTTCACCCCCTCCCCCACCCTATGGTTCACTTCCACTTCCATGGTTCCATCCGCTGCCAAATCCACTCCCAGATATCTAAAACATTCCACTTCCTTCAGTTTTTCTCTATTCAAACTTACCTACCAATTGACTTGACCCTCAACCCTACTGTACCTGATAACCATGCTCTTATTCACATTTACTCTCAGCTTTCTTCTTTCACACACTTTACCAAACTCAGTCACCAACTTCTGTAGTTTCTCACATGAATCAGCCACCAGCACTGTATCATCAGCGAACCACAACTGACTCACTCCCCAAGCTCTCTCATACACAACAGGCTGCATACTTGCCCCTCTTTCCAAAACTCTTGCATTTACCTCCCTAACAACCCCATCCATAAACAAATTAAACAACCATGGAGAGATCACACACCCCTACCGCAAACCTACATTCACTGAGAACCAATCACTTTCCTCTCTTCCTACACGTACACGTGCCTTACATCCTCGATAAGAACTTTTCACTGCTTCTAATAACTTGCCTCCCACACCATATATTCTTAATACCTTCCACAGAGCATCTCTATCAACTCTATCATATGCCTTCTCGAGATCCATAAATGCTACATACAAATCCATTTGCTTTTCTAAGTATTTCTGACATGCATTCTTCAAAGCAAATACCTGATCCACACATCCTCTACTACTTCTGAAACCACACTGCTCTTCCCCAATCTGATGCTCTGTACATGCCTTCATCCTCTCAATCAATACCCTCCCATATAATTTCCCAGGAATATTCAACAAAGTTATACTGCTGTAATTTGAGCACTCACTTTTATCCCCTTTGCCTTTGTACAGTGGCACTATGCAAGCATTCCGCCAATCCTCAGGCACCTCACCATGAGTCATACATACATTAAATAACCTTACCAGCCAGTCAACAATACAGTCACCCCCTTTTTTAATGAATTCCACTGCAATACGAATCTAAACCCGCTGCCCTGCCGGCTTTCATCTTCTGCAAAGCTTTTACTACTTCTTCTCTGTTTACCAAATCATTTTCCCTAACCCTATCACTTTGCACACCACCTCGACCAAAACACCCTATATCTGCCACTCTGTCATCAAACACATTCAACAAACCTTCAAAATACTCACTCCATCTCCTTCTCAGATCACCACTACTCGTTATCACTTCTCCATTTGCCCCGTTCACTGAAGTTCCCATTTGTTTCCTTGTCTTACGCACTTTATGTACCTCCTTCCAAAACATCTTTTTATTCTCCCTAAAATTTAATGATACTCTCTCACCCCAACTCTCATTTGCCCTCTTTTTCACCTCTTGCACTTTTCCCTTGACCTCCTGCCTCTTTCTTTTATACATCTCCCACTCATTTGCATTATTTCCCTGCAAAAATCGTCCAAATGCCTCTCTCTTCTCTTTCACTAATAATCTTACTTCGTCATCCCACCACTCACTACCCTTTCTAATCTGCCCACCTCCCACTCTTCTCATGCCACAAGCATCTTTTGCGCAAGCCATCACTGCTTCCCTAAATACATCCCATTCCTCACCCACTCCCCTTTCGTCCTTTGTTTTCACCTTTTTCCACTCTGTACTCATTCTCTCCTGGTACTTCCTCACACAAGTCTCCTTCCCAAGCTCACTTACTCTCACCTGAAACAGGAGTGGTGGGAGTATGTGATAGAGTGTAAGAAAGTAAACTCTAGATTGATATGGGTAAAACTGAAAATGGATGGAGAGAGATGGGTGATTAGTAGTGCATATGCACCTGGGCATGAGAAGAAAGATCATGAGAGGCAAGTGTTTTGGGAGCAGGTGAGTGAGTGTGTTAGTAGTTTGGATGCACGAGACTGGGTTATAGTGATGGGTGATTTGAATGCAAAGGTGAGTAATGTGGCAGTTGAGGGAATGATTGGTGTACATGGGGTGTTCAGTGTTGTAAATGGAAATGGTGAAGAGCTTGTAGATTTATGTGCTGAAAAAGGACTGGTGATTGGGAATACCTGGTTTAAAAAGAGAGATATACATAAGTATATGCATGTAAGTAGGAGAGATGGCCAGAGAGCATTATTGGATTACTTGTTAATTGATAGGGGTGCAAAAGAGGTGCAACTGGAGGGATGTCTGATCATTATCTTGTGGAGGCGAAGGTGAAGATTTGTAGAGGTTTTCAGAAAAGAAGAGAGAATGTTGGGGTGAAGAGAGTGGTGAGAGTAAGATTAAAATGAGCTTTGACTAAAAGGAAGACTATCGAATACTTTATTTCCTTTATTGCTGTTAAGTAAAGTACACCCGAGCAAGGAAATACCAGTTATACCTGTTATATCTGCTGATAATGTTGTCCATACATAAGCATTGCCTACTTACTGCTTTAAATTTGCTCCAGAAAAACAGGTTTTATGCAAAACAACTGGAAACAAACAATATTTTCCCATGAAAAAATGATGTAAATAGGTTTGATTCTTGGGAAAAGGGGAGAAAGAATACTTCCCATGCATTCCCTGCTTGTCGTAAAAACCAACTGAGTAGGATGGGAGTGGAGGATTGGAAACCCCTCCTTCTTGTATTGCGATTTATAAAACCTGGAACAGAAGGAGCTAAGTGGGGAGTGCTTATCCTCCTGGAAGGCTCAGGTTAGGGTATCTGAATGTGTGTCATTGTAGCTAAGGGGGTAGAGATCAGTAAGTATGTATGTCATAGGAGAGAAATCTGGTTGTTCTAGCTGTAGGGTAAATTTAGGTGTTAGTGTGAGGGTGAGAACCAATTTATGGGTAGTACTTCTGTTAATGGAGTTGTGTGAACATGTGAAAGAGTGTAAAGCAAGTTCCAGACTGATGTGGGTAAAATTGAAAGTGGATTATGAGTGATTGTTAGGGCTCATATACCTGGCCATAAGAGGACTAAGAGAGGCAAGTGTTTTGGGAGGAGCTGAAACAACGTGCTAGCAGTTTTGATGTGAGCAGTTGGGTTTTAGTGATGGATGGTTTGAGTTTGAAGGTGGGAAATGTGGTAGTTAAGGTCATAATTGAGGGGCATGGGGTATTTAGTAAGGTAATTGGAAATGGTGAACATCTTGTGGAGTTGTGTCCTGAAAAAGGACTGGTGGTTGGTAATACATGGCATAGAAAGGACATACATAAGTATAGGTGCAGGAGGAAAGATGGTAAGTGGACATTATTAGATTATATGTAATTGATAGGCATGCAAAAGAGAGATTCTTGGATGTGAATGTGCTGAGAGGGGCAGCTGGTGGGATGTCTGATCATTTCTCGATGGAAGTGAAGGGTGAAGATTTGTTGACTCTTTTAGGGAAAAAAAAATGTTATGGTTGAGAAAAGGGTAAGCTTGGAAAAGAGGCTTGTGTGAAGAGTTACCTGGGGAGATTGTATGTAGAATGGAAAAAAGTTAAAATAAATGCATCTAGGGGAATGGGTGAGGAATGGGAGGTATCAAGGAAAGCAATACTGGTGGGTGCGAGAGAAGTGTTTGGCATGAATAAAGTGGGAGGTTGATAGGGTGGAAAGGGTAGTGAGAGGTGGGATGAGGAAGTTAAGTTGCTAGTGCTAGTGAATGAGATAGGAAAGGTGTATGGGTGTTACAGGGAAGGAGTGCGAGTGATTGGGAGATGTACAGGAGAAAGTGGCAGGAAGTCAAGAGGAAGGTGCAGGGACTGAAAAAGAGAGTGGATGAGAGTTTGGGTGAGCAAGTATCAGCAGACTCAAAGAAGAGTAAGAAAATGTTTTGGAAAGAGAACAAATGGGTACATCAGAGAAGAGGGTAAATGGGAAAGTGGTAACAGGCAGAGATTAAGTGATGAGGAGATTGAGTGGATACTTTGAAAGACTGTTAGGCATGTTTGATAGAGTGGCTGATGTGGGATGTTTGGTTAGGCAAGTATGTGAAGGTTGAAAGTATGGTAGTTGGTTTTGTGGAGGGGAAAAGATGGTGAAAGCCTTGCGTAAGATGTGGATGGTAAGTATTGCTGAGGAATTTTTGAGAAAGTAGGCGACTGTGTTGTTCATGGGTTACTTAGGATTTTTAATGTATGTGGAGCACACGTTGAGGTGCCTGAATACTTGAATGGTGCCATTTTATAAAGAAGGGGGACAAAAGCGTATGTTCAAATGACAGAGATATAGGTTTCTTGAATGTACCTGGTAAGTTGTATAGGAGAATAGCGATTGAGATGTTGGCATGCATAAAGCTTTAGACTTGGGAGGAACAATGTGGTTTCAGGAGTGGTAGAGAATGTGTGGATCAGGTGTCTGCTTCAAAGAATGTGTGCTAGAAGTACTAAGAGAAACTGGAAGATTTTTATGTGATGTTTATGGATCTGGAGAAAGTGTATGGTCGAGTTGATAGAGATGCTCTGTGGAAGATGTTACGAAAGTGTATGGTAGGGTTGATAGAGATACTCTGTGGAAAGTGTTTACAGATATATGGTGTTGATGGAAAGCTGCTAGAAGTACTGAGGTATATTTATCATGAGGATAAGATGTGTGTGTGAGTAGGAAGAGAGTCAGGTGAATGATTACATACACACCCACACACACACATACACACATATTTTTTTTTTTATACTTGATTTCCATTTGCTGCATTAGAGGGAGCATCAGGAACAGACGAAGAAAGACCGCATCCGCCCTCACACATTTTCTAGCTGTTGTGTGTAATGCATTGAAACCACAGCTCCCTATCCACAACCAGGCCTTACTGATCTTTCCATGATTTACCCCGGATGCTTCAAATGCCCTGATATAGTCCATTAACAGCACCTCGACCCCAGTATACCACATCATTTCAATTTACTCCACCTTGTGCATGCCTTTCACCCCACTGCATGTTCATTCCCCAATTGCTTAAAATCTTTTGTACTCCATCCTTCCATCTCAATTTGGTCTTCCTGTTTTCCTTGTTCCATCCGCTTCTGACACAAATATCCTCTTTGTCAACCTTCCATCTCTCATTCTCTCCATATGTCCAGACCATTTCAGCACACCCTCTTCAGCTCAACCACACACTTTTTATAACCACACCTCTTTCTTACCCTATTATTACTTACTCAATGAAACCAGTTCAACAATTACAGTTCCAACACATTCCCCATCCTCTGCGCAGCCTTATGTATAACCCATGCCTTGCATTCATATAATATTGTTGGTACTACTATTCCTTGAGACATGCTCATTTTTCCCTCCCAAATTATGTTCTCTTTTTCCACACATTCTTCAGCTCTCCCAGAACCTTCATCCCCCCACACCCACCCCTATGACTCACCATTAAACCTTCCCTTAAACTCTAACCAGTTAGAGTTTAAGGGAAGGTGACTCATATCTCTCGTCAAAACTTTATAGATTATCAGAATATTTTCTTTTATGGAGCACAATTATCCACAAAAAATATTCACAGAACACATGATATTTTGATGCCTATAATTTATCTAATATTAAGTGAAAATGCTGAGAAAAGTTATTTGAATTCTGAATACGCTTACATATTGACTGCATGGGTTATGGGTTACAGCTGATTGCTGTTCATTTATATTCTTTTACCATGGGCAGAGGTATAAGTTTGTTGAGTATTCCTGGTAAATTATATGGGAGGGTATTGATTGAGAGGGTGAAGGCATGTACAGAGCATCAGATTGGGGAAGAGCAGTGTGGTTTCAGAAGTGGTAGAGGATGTGTGGATCAGGTGTTTGCTTTGAAGAATGTATGTGAGAAATACTTAGAAAAGCAAATGGATTTGTATGTAGCATTTATGGATCTGGAGAAGGCATATGATAGAGTTGATAGAGATGCTCTGTGGAAGGTATTAAGAATATATGGTGTGGGAGGAAAGTTGTTAGAAGCAGTGAAAAGTTTTTATCAAGGATGTAAGGCATGTGTACGTGTAGGAAGAGAGGAAAGTGATTGGTTCTCAGTGAATGTAGGTTTGCGGCAGGGGTGTGTGATGTCTCCATGGTTGTTTAATTTGTTTATGGATGGGGTTGTTAGGGAGGTAAATGCAAAGTTTTGGAAAGAGGGGCAAGTATGAAGTTTGTTGGGGATGAGAGAGCTTGGGAAGTGAGTCAGTTGTTGTTCGCTGATGATACAGCGCTGGTGGCTGATTCATGTGAGAAACTGCAGAAGCTGGTGACTGAGTTTGGTAAAGTGTGTGGAAGAAGAAAGTTAAGAGTAAATGTGAATAAGAGCAAGGTTATTAGGTACAGTAGGGTTGAGGGTCAAGTCAATTGGGAGGTGAGTTTGAATGGAGAAAAACTGGAGGAAGTGAAGTGTTTTAGATATCTGGGAGTGGATCTGGCAGCGGATGGAACCATGGAAGCAGAAGTGGATCATAGAGTGGGGGAGGGGGCGAAAATTCTGGGGGCCTTGAAGAATGTGTGGAAGTCGAGAACATTATCTCGGAAAGCAAAATTGGGTATGTTTGAAGGAATAGTGGTTCCAACAATGTTGTATGGTTGCGAGGCGTGGGCTATGGATAGAGTTGTGCGCAGGAGGATGGATGTGCTGGAAATGAGATGTTTGAGGACAATGTGTGGTGTGAGGTGGTTTGATCGAGTGAGTAACGTAAGGGTAAGAGAGATGTGTGGAAATAAAAAGAGCGTGGTTGAGAGAGCAGAAGAGGGTGTTTTGAAGTGGTTTGGGCACATGGAGAGAATGAGTGAGGAAAGATTGACCAAGAGGATATATGTGTCGGAGGTGGAGGGAACGAGGAGAAGAGGGAGACCAAATTGGAGGTGGAAAGATGGAGTGAAAAAGATTTTGTGTGATCGGGGCCTGAACATGCAGGAGGGTGAAAGGAGGGCAAGGAATAGAGTGAATTGGAGCGATGTGGTATACCGGGGTTGACGTGCTGTCAGTGGATTGAATCAAGGCATGTGAAACGTCTGGGGTAAACCATGGAAAGCTGTGTAGGTATGTATATTTGCGTGTGTGGACGTATGTATATACATGTGTATGGGGGGGGGGGGTTGGGCCATTTCTTTCGTCTGTTTCCTTGCGCTACCTCGCAAACGCGGGAGACAGCGACAAAGTATAATAAATAAAATATAATAAACCATGGGCATCTGGAGATGGCAGCGCATACCAGGTTCTGGCCTTCATTGCATGAATTGGAGTAGATGATAGATTGCTAAAGAAAGTTTTTCTTATATAACAACGGTAGACTACAGTCAACTCTTGCATTTGACTGTTATATGACTTTTGTCAAATGGAGGTGACCAGTGCACCCAAAGGATTAATGATTGCTTTGCTTTCAGAAGTTTGGTTGAAGCTCCCTGCTATGAATTCAAGAAATATCTCAGTACTGATAATCAAGTTACTAGAAGTCTTAAGATTGATTCTATAAATCTTTTTTATATAACATGAGGTGTTTGGCAGCAAAAGGAGTATTGTAATACATGCCATATCTTACTTCCTATATATGTTCTGTTACTGAAATTCCATAATCAGAGTACATACACTAAAAGGATCATGTGAAGAACTCAATTGGATTGGACTACCTGATGTTAGCTTGGTACTTTATTTTGAAGAATGAGGATAATTTTTAAGATTAACACAACATTGACTTCATTCTAGCATGAAACGCAGAAAAAGATTCGGAGGTGGTGGAGGAAGGCGTGCAAAGCAGGCCAAAACAGGGAATGGAGATGAGACGAGCTACAGCACCAGAAAGAGCCCATCTAAAGTTTCAAGACACGCAGCGTCACGCTATAAGGCAACAGCAGCATCTATGTCGAGGAGAGGACAAGGTCGAGGAACAAGGGGAGCTCAGAGAGGTTGGGAAGGATCAGTTGGAGTGAGCTCAACAACTGGAAGGGGAAGAGCAAAAAGTACTGGGCTTGGTCTTCTCAGTATTCCAACTCCAAGATCATTCCTTCCTCAGCCTAGAATTGTTCAAATTTAGATGTAAATTCTTGTATTCGGAATATTCGGATAAAGCCAATTTTGCATACGTTCATTAAGGTTACATAACCTTATTCATTTTTTATAGAAATAAAGGGTTTTAACCTTTCCTATCTTTTGAATAACCTTAACACTTTAGGAAACGACTTAACCAGTGCCCAAAAGGGAGAAATGCCATGGTGATGTTCTGTAGTGGCATCAGAAGTGATATTGGTAATATACTGTCCCTCTGTAGTTATCTCCTCTTAACTTTTTGATACCTACATCATCAGGTGGTCTGTCATTGGTCTATGCCTAACTTCATTGCAAAATCTCTTTGTATGTACTTGTAAGTGCTCTCTTGAATGTGTAACTGTTTGAGAAACAGAACAAGTCATTGATTGACCAGTTCTAAACAGTGAAGGAGTGATACTCATTTAGAATAATCATGCCTAGGAGTGAAAACCAAATAATGTTTGAGAAGTGCTCATAGAAAAGAGAATTGATGGTAGCAAAAACACTTGAAAAGAGACTTTATTTGAAAAATAATTTGATTTGAAGAATGATAAGGTATAAATGGGATGTTTGATGCTAAAGACAGGGAAGTATCATAAACTTAAGAAAAAGAATTGGTCAGTAATTTGTGTTGGAGTGGTGGCTGTAGAAAGGAAATGTTTATATGAAGGTGAAGTAAAATAGCAATCAATAATAAAGAGGAAATGTCAGCATAATGAACATTGTGGATGAAAAGAAAAATATCACAGTGGAAAGAAAGTGTAAATGTTAGTAAAACTATTACTGAAGTACCTTAACTGATAAAGTATTATGAATATGGTAGCAAATTGAAAATTGAAGATACAAGAGAAAAATGATTAATGTTAACAGTCTTGAGAAGTTAGTATGACTCTAAAAGCCAGTTAGGCATTTGAATCAGAAAATGTGCATGCAACAAAGTTATCAAGAAACAAAAACAAATTCTGTATTGTGCAAATACAATAAATAGAACATTGTCTTCTTTGTTTATATAGGAATCCAGCATGTAAATAATAGGGATATAACACTAGAAATGCTATGTGAATTGTGGAAAAATGACTGCGAAGCTGAGGATATATCCAATAAGTACTGAGTAAAACATGCAAACAAGAAGTAAAGACATGCAAAATGTACAAAATAGGCAAGGAGGGAGAAAAAGATGATGTACATGAAAATGATGAAATTGATATGGAAAAAGGAATTGACAATGGAAACACTTAAGTATAGAGTGAATGGATATGGGCAACAGAACTGGAGGAACTGTAACTAACACATATTGGAAGACTAAATAAAACTGCAGGTGAGAGTGAAAAAAAAGTTCTAATAAAGACTATGGAAGTGTAGAAAATGAACATAATCACCAGAAATGTGGAGAAAATGTGAAAAAATGAATTGAAAGGGAACATGAAATTACTGATGAAAGTGATAAGTGTGAGAAATAAAACCACGAGAATAAAGTCAAAGGTTGATGGAAAAAGAAAACAAAAATGTTGTACGAAGAGACTCCAGCAAATATGTCGAAAGGTAGTATTACATGCAAGTAGTAATTATGACACTGATGCAGGCACTTTGGTGAATGAGCTTAATCACCCCAAAGCAACACTTTAGTTTGGATTTCTTGATGCTAGAGGATGTTATAAAAAGGCAGAATGTGAATGTGCTACAACTACAATAAATAACACATTTTCACGTAGGTTGAAGAATGTATATACATGCACCTTCAAAGCCTAGACCAGACACACATTTTCTTCTATCGTATGAGTCATCTTCTTTGGCCAGCCTGTATTTAGCCCTGACCTTATATTGGATCATTTAGAACTGAAACCTGCTGTCATCTGCTCTTGGAAGAATTCATCAGAGAAGCATCATGCCTCATACTCTGTCAGATCTCTTTGAAACCTTTTAGACTTGAGCAGAGATTATCAAGTGGACCATTTGTTTGTGCATCCTGGAATCTTGAAACCTCTTTTGGTGAGGAATATGTGTATGTGGATTTTATTGGCTCAACCTTGACCTTATACTAGAGGACATGATGTTGAAGATAGATAGATGGGTATTTAGTTTTGCTTTTGCATTTCATCTTCTTTGAAAGTTTTACTTTACCACTTCCTCCGTGTGAGTACATTGCCATGCTTGCAGAACAGACCACAGAAAAGAGAATTGTAGGTTTTGAAAGATGAGGCAGTGCCCTGTGATTTTTTCAAGCCTCCTGCCTGTTTTTTTTTTCTTTTTTTTTGAAAAATTTCTATCAACTATGACTGCTTTTGGTTTGATGTCCATGATCTGCAAATTCTGCACTGCTGGTGGCTAGGTGTGAGTGGGTTGATGACATCATCTGTCTGATTGACTGAAGGTGGACCCAAAAAGTGCTGTTGCTACCATGGATGAAAGGTTTATGAAGGGTGGGGAAGGCCAGCACTTTCTCGCTGAAATTACTATAGGACTGATGGTCCTAAGCCAGATTTTCACACAAGTGTCCTAGAGTATCTCATGTTCATTGGACCCTTTCATCATTGCCCTTTTGTTCTTGACATTCCATGTTTTTGTATTACTGTTCCAGCACTCTTTCAACTCCATTTTCCTTAACGTTTTTCTTGTTCAATTAATCTCTTTACTTATCTTTGTCTGTTCCAGTTTTTGTATAAACATTTTATTAGATTTTTCATTGTCTTTTTGTTTGTTGGCCTTACAGTTTCATTCTTGATTTGAATAGTTAACCCATTGATTATACAGTACTTCATAAATTTCTGTCCCTAGTGTAAAGCAAAATGATATAGATATAGATAGAATATGTCTTATACATTATTAAAGAAAACATCCAAAAAAGTAATATATTTTCCTTTATGTTGGTGTCAGAATGTGTTGTTGAGTGGATTGGGATGGACCTGGGTTGGTAACATAGATGCTCTCTGTTTAAGTATAGGGTTAACTTCTTTTTAAACGAGGTTTGATTTCAAATGAAGTCTGCAAAAAGATATTGGAATGCAGCCTACAGGTATATAGCTTAATGTTTTCAGTGTGAATTTCAACTAAAGCCTTTGCCAAAACTTATGCACATATGATACAATTAACATGAAGCATACTTTGAGGAGAATCAAGAACTTGGGATGGCATTTTGATTTGTCCGTGAGGGCACCCTCTCCTCTGTTATGCTAAATGAGATAGCATGGCACCTGAATATCCTAATAAAGGCCATCTCATTTACACTATATATATATATATATATATATATATATATAGAAGGTGACTAGAGGGGATGGGAGCGGGGGGCCAGAAATCCTCCCCTCCTTGTATTTTTTTTAACTTTCTAAAATGGGAAACAGAAGAATGAGTCACGCGGGGAGTGCTCATCCTCCTCGAAGGCTCAGACTGGGGTGTCTAAATGTGTGTGGATGTAACCAAGATGTGAAAAAAGGAGAGATAGGTAGTATGTTTGAGGAAAGGAACCTGGATGTTTTGGCTCTGAGTGAAACGAAGCTCAAGGGTAAAGGGGAAGAGTGGTTTGGGAATGTCTTGGGAGTAAAGTCAGGGGTTAGTGAGAGGACAAGAGCAAGGGAAGGAGTAGCAGTACTCCTGAGACAGGAGTTGTGGGAGTATGTGATAGAATGTAAGAAAGTAAATTCTCGATTAATATGGGTAAAACTGAAAGTGGATGGAGAGAGATGGGTGATTATTGGTGCATATGCACCTGGGCATGAGAAGAAAGATCATGAGAGGCAAGTGTTTTGGGAGCAGCTGAATGAGTGTGTTAGTGGTTTTGATGCACGAGACCGGGTTATAGTGATGGGTGATTTGAATGCAAAGGTGAGTAATGTGGCAGTTGAGGGAATAATTGGTATACATGGGGTGTTCAGTGTTGTAAATGGAAATGGTGAAGAGCTTGTAGATTTATGTGCTGAAAAAGGACTGGTGATTGGGAATACCTGGTTTAAAAAGCGAGATATACATAAGTATACGTATGTAAGTAGGAGAGATAGCCAGAGAGCGTTATTGGATTACGTGTTAATTGACAGGCGTGCGAAAGAGAGACTTTTGGATGTTAATGTGCTGAGAGGTGCAACTGGAGGGATGTCTGATCATTATCTTGTGGAGGCTAAGGTAAAGATTTTTATGGGTTTTCAGAAAAGAAGAGTGAATGTTGGGGTGAAGAGGGTGGTGAGAGTAAGTGAGCTTGGGAAGGAGACTTGTGTAAGGAAGTACCAGGAGAGACTGAGTACAGAATGGAAAAAGGTGAGAACAATGGAAGTAAGGGGAGTGGGGGAGGAATGGGATGTATTTAGGGAATCAGTGATGGATTGTGCAAAAGATGCTTGTGGCATGAGAAGAGTGGGAGGTGGGTTGATTAGAAAGGGTAGTGAGTGGTGGCATGAAGAAGTAAGATTATTAGTGAAAGAGAAGAGAGAGGCATTTGGACGATTTTTGCAGGGAAAAAATGCAATTGAGTGGGAGATGTATAAAAGAAAGAGACAGGAGGTCAAGAGAAAGGTGCAAGAGGTGAAAAGAGGGCAAATTAGAGTTGGGATGAGAGAGTATCATTAAATTTTAGGGAGAATAAAAAGATGTTCCGGAAGGAGGTAAATAAAGTGTGTAAGACAAGGGAGCAAATGGGAACTTCAGTGAAGGGCACAAATGGGGAGGTGATAACAAGTAGTGGTGATGTGAGAAGGAGATGGAGTGGGTATTTTGAAGGTTTGTTGAATGTGTTTGATGATAGAGTGGCAGATATAGGGTGTTTTGGTCGAGGTGGTGTGCAAAGTGAGAGGGTTAGGGAAAATGATTTGGTAAACAGAGAAGAGGTAGTAAAAGCTTTGCGGAAGATGAAAGCCGGCAAGGCAGCAAGTTTGGATGGTATTGCAGTGGAATTTATTAAAAAAGGGGGTGACTGTATTATTGACTGGTTGGTAAGGTTATTTAATGTATGTATGACTCATGGTGATGTGCCTGAGGATTGGCGGAATGCGTGCATAGTGCCGTTGTACAAAGGCAAAGGGGATAAGAGTGAGTGCTCAAATTACAGAGGTATAAGTTTGTTGAGTATTCCTGGTAAATTATATGGGAGGGTATTGATTGAGAGGGTGAAGGCATGTACAGAGCATCAGATTGGGGAAGAGCAGTGTGGTTTCAGAAGTGGTAGAGGATGTGTGGATCAGGTGTTTGCTTTGAAGAATGTATGTGAGAAATACTTAGAAAAGCAAATGGATTTGTATGTAGCATTTATGGATCTGGAGAAGGCATATGACAGAGTTGATAGAGATGCTCCGTGGAAGGTATTAAGAATATATGGTGTGGGAGGCAAGTTGTTAGAAGCAGTGAAAAGTTTTTATCGAGGATGTAAGGCATGTGTACGTGTAGGAAGAGAGGAAAGTGATTGGTTCTCAGTGAATGTAGGTTTGTGGCAGGGGTGTGTGATGTCTCCATGGCTGTTTAATTTGTTTATGGATGGGGTTGTTAGGGAGGTGAATGCAAGAGTTTTGGAAAGAGGGGCAAGTGTGCAGTCTGTTGTGGATGAGAGAGCTTGGGAAGCGAGTCAGTTGTTGTTCGCTGATGATACAGCGCTGGTGGCTGATTCATGTGAGAAACTGCAGAAGCTGGTGACTGAGTTTGGTAAAGTGTGTGAAAGAAGAAAGTTAAGAGTAAATGTGAATAAGAGCAAGGTTATTAGGTACAGTAGGGTTGAGGGTCAAATCAATTGGGAGGTAAGTTTGAATGGAGAAAAACTGGAGGAAGTAAAGTGTTTTAGATATCTGGGAGTGGATCTGGCAGCGGATGGAACCATGGAAGCGGAAGTGGATCATAGGGTGGGGGAGGGGGCGAAAATTCTAGGAGCCTTGAAGAATGTGTGGAAGTCGAGAACATTATCTCGGAAAGCAAAAATGGGTATGTTTGAAGGAATAGTGGTTCCAACAATGTTGTATGGTTGCGAGGCATGGGCTATGGATAGAGTTGTGCGCAGGAGGATGGATGTGCTGGAAATGAGATGTTTGAGGACAATGTGTGGTGTGAGGTGGTTTGATCGAGTAAGTAACGTAAGTGTAAGAGAGATGTGTGGAAATAAAAAGAGCGTGGTTGAGAGAGCAGAAAAGGGTGTTTTGAAATGGTTTGGGCACATGGAGAGAATGAGTGAGGAAAGATTGACCAAGAGGATATATGTGTCAGAGGTGGAGGGAACGAGGAGAAGTGGGAGACCAAATTGGAGGTGGAAAGATGGAGTGAAAAAGATTTTGAGTGATCGGGGCCTGAACATGCAGGAGGGTGAAAGGAGGGCAAGGAATAGAGTGAATTGGATCGATGTGGTATACCGGGGTTGACGTGCTGTCAGTGGATTGAATCAGGGCATGTGAAGCGTCTGGGGTAAACCATGGAAAGCTGTGTAGGTATGTATATTTTGCGTGTGTGGACATATGTATATACATGTGTATGGGGGTGGGTTGGGCCATTTCTTTCGTCTGTTTCCTTGCGCTACCTCGCGAACGCGGGAGACAGCGACAAAGCAAAAAAAAAAAAAAAATATATGTGTATATATATATATATATATATATATATATATATATATATATATATATAAAAGACAAGGGAACAAATGGGAACTTCAGTGAAGGGGGCTAATGGGGAGGTGATAACAAGTAGTGGTGATGTGAAAAGGAGATGGAGTGAGTATTTTGAAGGTTTGTTGAATGTGTTTGATGATAGAGTGGCAGATATAGGGTGTTTTGGTCGAGGTGGCGTGCATAGGGAGAGGGTTAGGGAAAATGATTTGGTAAACAGAGAAGAGGTAGTAAAAGCTTTGCGGACGATGAAAGCTGGCAAGGCAGCGGGTTTGGATGGTATTGCAGTGGAGTTTATTAAAAAAGGGGGTGACTGTATTGTTGACTGGTTGGTAAGGTTATTTAATGTATGTATGATTCATGGTGAGGTGCCTGAGGATTGGCAGAATGCTTGCATAGTGCTGTCGTACAAAGGCAAAGGGGACAAAGGTTAGTGCTCAAATTACAGAGGTATAAGTTGTTGAGTATTCCTGGTAAATTATGTGGGAGGGTATTGATTGAGAGGATGAAGGCATGTACAGAGCATCAGATTGGGGAAGAGCAGTGTGGTTTCAGAAGTGGTAGAGGATGTGTGGATCAGGTGTTTGTTTTGAAGAATGTATGTGAGAAATACTTAGAAAAGCAAATGGATTTGTATGTAACATTTATGGATCTGGAGAAGGCATATGATAGAGTTGATAGAGATGCTTTGTGGAAAGTATTAAGAATATATGGTGTGGGAGGCAAGTTGTTAGAAGCAGTGAAAAGTTTTTATCGAGGCTGTAAGGCATGTGTATGGGTAGGAAGAGGGGAAAGTGATTGGTTCTCAGTGAATGTAGGTTTGTGGCAGGGATGTGTGATGTCTCCATAGTTGTTTAATTTGTTTATGGATGGGGTTGTTAGGGAGGTGAATGCAAGAGTTTTGGAAAGGGGCAAGTATGCAGTGTGTCGTGGATGAGAGAGCTTGGGAAGTGAGTCAATTGTTGGTTGCTGATGATACAGCGCTGGTGGCTGATTCATGTGAGAAACTGCAGAAGCTGGTGACTGAGTTTGGTAAAGTGTGTGAAAGAAGAAAGTTGAGATTAAATGTGAATTAGAGCAAGGTTATTAGGTACAGTAGGGTTGAGGGTCAAGTCAATTGGGAGGTAAGTTTGAATGGAGAAGAACTGGAGGAAGTGAAGTGTTTTAGATATCTGGGAGTGGATTTGGCAGTGGATGGAACCATGGAAACAGAAGTGAATCATTCGGTGGGGGAGGGGGCGAAAATTCTGGGAGTGTTGAAGAATGTTTGGAAGCCGAGAACAGTATCTCGGAAAGCAAAAATGGGTATGTTTGAAGGAATCGTGGTTCCAACACTGTTGTATGGTTGCGAGGCATGGGCTATGGATAGAGTTGTGCGCAGGAGGGTGGATGTGCTGGAAATGAGATGTTTGAGGACAGTATGTGGTGTGAGGTGGTTTGATTGAGTAAGTAATAATAGGGTAAGAGAGATGTGTGGTAATAAAAAGAGTGTGGTTAAGAGAGCAGAAGAGGGTGTTTTGAAATGGTTTTGTCACATGGAGAGAATGAGTGAGGAAAGATTGACCAAGAGGATATATGTGTCAGAGGTGGAGGGAACGAGGAGAAGTGGGAGACCAAATTGGAGGTGGAAAGATGGAGTGAAAAAGATTTTGAGTGATCGGGGCCTGAACATGCAGGAGGGTGAAAGGTGTGCAAGGAATAGAGTGAATTGGAACGATGTGGTATACTGGGGTCGACGTGCTGTCAATGGATTGAACCAGGGCATGTGAAGCGTCTGGGGTAAACCATGGAAAGTTGTGTGGGGCCTGGATGTGGAAAGGGAACTGTGGTTTTGGTGCATTATTACATGACAGCTAGAGACTGAGTGTGAACGAATGGGGTCTTTGGTGTCTTTTCCTAGCGCAACCTCGCGCACATGAGGGGGGAGGGGGTTGTTATTTCATGTGTGGCGAGGTGGCGATGGGAATGAATAAAGGCAGACAGTATGAATTATGTTTATGTGTATATATGTATATGTGTGTGTGTGTATATATATGTATACGTTGAGATGTATAGGTATGTATATTTGCGTGTGTGGACTTGTATGTATATACACATGTATGTGGGTGGGTTGGGCCATTCTTTCGTCTGTTTCCTTGCGCTATGTCACTAACGTGGGAGACAGCGACAAAGCAAAATAATAATAATGAATATATACAAAAAAAAAAAAAAAAAAAAAAAAATATATATATATATATATATATATATATATGGATGGATGTGCTGGAAATGAGATGTTTGAGGACAATGTGTGGTGTGAGGTGGTTTGATCGAGTAAGTAACGTAAGGGTAAGAGAGATGTGTGGAAATAAAAAGAGCGTGGTTGAGAGAGCAGAAGAGGGTGTTTTGAAATGGTTTGGGCACATGGAGAGAATGAGTGAGGAAAGATTGACCAAGAGGATATATGTGTCGGAGGTGAAGGGAACGAGGAGAAGAGGGAGACCAAATTGGAGGTGGAAAGATGGAGTGAAAAGGATTTTGTGTGATCGGGGCCTGAACATGCAGGAGGGTGAAAGGAGGGCAAGGAATAGAGTGAATTGGAGCGATGTGGTATACAGGGGTTGACGTGCTGTCAGTGGATTAAATCAAGGCATGTGAAGCGTCTGGGGTAAACCATGGAAAGCTGTGTAGGTATGTATATTTGTGTGTGTGGACGTGTGTATGTACATGTGTATGGGGGGGGTTGGGCCATTTCTTTCGTCTGTTTCCTTGCGCTACCTCGCAAACGCGGGAGACAGCGACAAAGTATAAAAAAAAAAAAAAAAAAAAAAAAAAAAAAAATATATATATATATATATATGTATTTTATTAACCGCTGTTTCCTGTGTTAGCGAGGTAGTGCAAGGAAACAGACGAAGAATGGCCCAACCACCCCATACTTACATATATATATAAATGCCCATACATGCACATATACATACATACGTATAATTTCAACGCATACATACATGTACATACACAGACATATACATATATACACATGTACATATTCATACTTGCTGCCTTCATCCATTCCCATCGCCACCCCGCCAAACATAAAATAGCATCCCCTTCCAGCTAAGTAGCACCAGAAAAAGACAAAAACGCCTTATTCATTCACACTCAGTCTCTAGCTGTCATGTGTAATGCACCAAAACCACAGCTCCCTTGCCATATCCAGGCCCCACAGACCTTTCCATAGTTTACCCCAGATGCTTCCCATGCCCTGGTTCAATCCATTAACAGCACGTCAACCCCGGTATACCACATCATTCCAATTCACTCTATTCCTTGCACGCCTTTCACCCTCTTGTATGTTCAGGCCTGATTGCTCAAAATCTTTTTCACTCCTTCCTTCCACCTCCACTTTGGTCTCCTACTTCTCCTTGTTTCCTCCAACTCTGACACATATATCCTTTTTGTTAATCTTCCCTCACTTGTTCTCTCCATGTATCCAAACCATTTCAACACACCCTCTCTCTTTCAACAACACTTTTTTTATTACCACACATCTCTTGTACCCTCTCATTACTTACTCGATCAAACCACCTCACATATTGTCCTCAAACATTTCCAACACATCTACTCTCCTCCGCACAACCCCATCTATAGCCCATGTCTCGCAACCATATAACATTGTTGGAACCACTATTCCTTCAAACATACCCATTTTCGCTCTGTGAGATAATGTTCTCGCCTTCCACACATTCTTCAATGCTCCCAGAACCTTCGCCCCCTCCCCCACCCTGTGACTCACCTCCGCTTCCATGGTTCCATCTGCTGCTAAGTCCACTCATGCATTGTAAAGGAGTAATTAGAAAAGTGCACAAATGAGTCTTAGGACTTTTAGGGTGGTGTAGTGATATAGAATGCATGACAGAGAACAAGCTAGTAAAGAAGATAAATGTCAAAGTAGGAGAAGGTACAAAAAGGAGAGAGATTCTGTGGAAGAGAAAGATGGGTATCTATTTACAAGTCAAACTATCCATATTTCTGATGCCTGTTCCAACTCGAGCTCCCTCAAGGGGGTTGCCATGGCAATAGAGTCTCCAAAGCTAAAGAATCCCAGTGCTGCTTCTTAGCCTTTAATGCCTCACCCTTAACAGGCCGCTGGCAGAGGGCAACTCTAACACAGTGTTTGCAGACGCTCCTACTTCAAGTTCCTACTGACTACTTCTACCTTATGCTCGTACTTACTGATTCTGCCAAATGCTTGTACCTAACTTTCTAGCTTAAATGTTCCTACTTATTATTTCTATCCACAGCTTCCACTATTTTGCCAAAAGGCAGGGCTGGCACATAGTGCTCACCCAATAAAATCTACAGTTACAAAGAATGAGCTGTGTGAGTTCAATGTTATCAAGAGTTATGTATGACAGATTGTATGTTTGTGGACAGAATGCCAGTAGTCCACGTGTGGGTTTGGCAGAAAGAAAAGACAGCTACCTGGGTCAGAGGAGTGCAGCTTGACAACTGCTGAAATGCTAGTTCACTACGTAGCCATCACTAACCCTCCAGTTACCCAGGCTGTTAGCATATGAGGGTACAGTTAGAGAACTGATTAGGGCAAGCAGTATTTCAAATGAGTGGGGTTTGGATGCGGTGGAAGAATTGTGTGTATAGATGTGGTGGGAATGCAGGTGTTGGTCTCGCTTGAATCAAATTGGTGTGCATAAAGAAAAAGTATAAAGTACTTCTAAAGTGTGGAAGACCAAATTTCAGTGTAACACACTGCACATGGGTTGAGGATGTGTTTGAGTGATGTTTGATGGCTATATGTACCATATACAAACCAGCATTGGTAATAGAGCAATGGTTATAAAATATTATATGCACAAAGAACCCTACTGTCAAGGAAGGATCATGTGTCTTGTAGTAGTTCATAGATTTACATGCAGGTCTACCCTTAGGGGCATATGATTTATTCTAGTAAACAGTTTATTATAACTATATACCGTGGACCAAAACTTGATTTCATAAGGCAGGTCAAGTGCATACAACCTTATACTTCATACAAAACATTATCTTAGTGTAATGACTTCAACATTTGAAGTCCTTACCATAAAACCACTTTTCTAAATTAAGTTGCGATAACATCCTATCGCCAAGGATAATTTAGTTGTCTTTTTTTCATGTCAGACAATACATTTTTTTGAGTGAAGTAAATAGGAATATCTTTATTATGTTGTATCTCATTATGTGTAAGTTTTCATTTGATTTCTTCTCAAGCAAGTAGCTTAAGCTTTATTCAATTAAGTCGACAAAATTTTCTCTTGACATATATGTATACTCTTAGACCTCCATTGTGATGTATTATATTTTATTCTTTTTTCCTATGTAGATTAGCACTGTCAGCTCTTTCCTTTTCATCCTCTTTTGTTGCAACCCTCAAGCTATGTTATTTGCCATAGCCTGTCATATTAAACCTTATTATAAAGAAGAAAACATGCCTGTCAACCTTGTAACTCTTACCTTGAAAGACTATTGTGTCTGTGACCACTCTTACTGTATGTACCACTCACTTAAGATTGTCCCACTGCTTTTAATTACTTTTCATCCTTCAGACGGTGAATTTACAGTACTTTAATTTTTTTCAGAATCATTTTAATAGTCATGCACCCACTTAACATTTTCATATATTTAAACCATTCACTCATTAACTTGTTCCATGTTTGACTTTGACACACTGCTTTAAACATTGCTAAAACACCTTTAGTGTGACACTTCACATATTGCTTTTTTGTTATCATAGCATCCTTACCTCTTAACCCTTTTAACAGCTATTTTTACTTGGTGTTGAAATTCACTCATGATCTTATAAATCATGAATGCAGCTTAAAAATCAGCAGCATCCCTATATATTCTACATTGTAATCATATTATTCGTTCTCATCACTGGCATGGGCATCTTCCTAAAATCTGTACTCCTTGTATTTGCTTTATATATCAACTTATTTGTGGTGCAACTTCAACTTTTTATGAATCTTTATTGAAATACAAATGGGTATGTACCATATAAGACTAAAGATATATGATTCAAACAAAACATAAGTGCAGTTATTCATTTGTTCAGTCTGACTTCAGTCATAATAAATTCTTCCACACTAATTATAAAATGGACCAACATGTTGCCTTCCTTTTAAAAGACTTAAGCTCTTCCATAGTGTACCCTGATGTTATCAACCTTAACACCGTCATCACAGGTGCTCCAAGAAAAGACTGGGTAATGAAAATACTGGATTAAAGAGATACCTTAATATACTTCATAAACACCTTTAACAACATTAAATATTTCATTCTGTAAGTGCTGATTCTACCATGAACAAATAGATTTTTTTCACTGTAATCTGGTGATATCAATAGAAAAATTGCAGCTCATATTAGGTCCTAGACATTTCAGACATAAATGCATGGAAGATAACCATTTATAGATATATGTCTACAAAAAAATACATTTGTGCCAAGATATTACAAGTCATAATGCAACTGTTACTGTGTTGACACAGCATCAACTACAGAAAAAGCATTTGGTACATTGTTACCATATTGTGAAGATAGGACCATGCTAGCAAAATCTCTCAGTCTGCTAAGATGCATAATGCCAAAGTCTTCAGACTAACAGTGTAATTATTTGCTCGGACTTCAATTTGGATATGTTTATTAATGAAGGCCACTGTTGTAAAAACACTGAACATGCTATAGTGTACTTTTAGCTTAACATGGCACTTTGAATGCTCCGCTGGTAGCCACCTGGGATTCTTTCAAATGGATTGACATTTGCACTTGGAGATATACCTGTAATAAACAATATAGCACCTGAATATTGTTTTAAAATCTACTTCTCAGCATGACCTGCATATTATATATTATTGTGACGGCACTTAAACCATACACAAAGACCAACTTTTTTCCTTATTTAAAGAATCTTCTTTACCTACTCATGAATAATTTCATGAACAATTTCAGAAAGAAACAGAAAGGAAACCAAAAACATAAGATTGAAAGAGCACATATCACAAAGGACACCTAAATATGAACTGTGAGAGACATCACAATTGGTCTCAAAATCTCATATGAACAGGCTTACTGTACAGCCAAGAAATAACAAACAGATGAAGCCGAGATTTTTTACCTTGTCTTTCATGGAACTTAATGTCCTCATTTCACTGCTATGTACAAAAAGAATTCACTTTATGAATTGTTTACCCCAGTTGAGGTGGATTGTCTCCATGAAATGTGTAGTACTGCATGTATAGAAATATCACGTTAAATAAGATTATCTGAACTCCTACTGAATTGGGATTTCACCTTCATAACAATCATCATGGACTAGTGTGATTATCATGTACATTTGAATAAACATAGAACTGGAAGTTTATCTATATTGTCTTTAAATCATTCAGTACACAGTATGAACTACAAGTTTTGTACACATATAATGTTAATAGACTATGAAATCTGCAAAAATCCTATAATAAAAGATAATCATTATACACTTGAAGACATTCAAAGTGGTCACAATACTGTACTAATTGCAGTAGCAAATGCAGATAAAACATTGAAGCATTAGTTATCATTGGTTCCCTTAAGATCAGGCAACAAGGAAAATGTGTGAAATGGAAATGAAATACTAAATGGTCAACAGGCTATTTAGAATTGGCATCACAGTGGGAATTATGCTATAAACTGAATTGACCATTTGAGCCGAGCTGGCAGCAGATTTTGTGAAGGAATCGTTGTAATGACACATCAACTATACACTGAAGTTTGCATTATAAGTCACTTTATGAGAAAAAAGTCATCTTGTTTTTAAACATATACAAGGATAATGTTCCATGTATAATGATGTTAGTCATCTATAAATGTTTCCAGTATTCCTGCAACAAGTTGATTATAATGATATAAAATCTTTGTGCCATGGAATGTCATTTGCACTCTATTATTTGGGATGTACATCTGTAGCAGCTGTTGTAATATCATTGCTACAACAGTCAATCATATTGTCTGAATGGAATATAAATGGTCCTCACTACTACTGCAACTGTCATCTCTGGTTTAATGTAGTTGTGAGTGCACAATAACAACCAAACCTTGGTTTACTGTACTGGTATATAAATCAGTTCAGTGAAGTCACTGTACAGCCTCTCAGGTGATGAATTACATGTAGAGCCTAAAACAAAAATTTTCGTTGTAAAGAATTGGAACATTGACAAGTGACATCAAAGGTACATCCATCTACATATAACCAAAAATCTATATTCATGAAAGTCCTGCTTAATTGCTAAAGCAGGGCTTGCTAATGGCAGCTCGGGGTCAAATGTTTTACTAATAAGGATGCACAAAGCATATAGTAGTAATTTTGCATCCCAGAAGTGCGCTTTACAAATTCTCTGGTTGACAAAATGTGCTGGCCATGGGCAGCTGTACCAAAAATGGCATGGGCTTTGATGTTATGTAATGGCAAATTAAGCTGAATGTAGAGATAACACATGAAAATACCCATATGCCAGAGGCAGAATTAGATATAGCATAAGGTGGTCATAAAAAAACATTTCTGTCTAGAAATATGTTTTGACCTTAGCACAAAGGCAGTACCCTGTGGATCCGTTGTTCACTAGTAGAATAACACAGTAATTCAAGGTTTTATCTGGAAGGTAATATAAAAGACCACAAATTAAGGTCCATAAGGAAGAACATATGGCTACATCAGCAAAGCTGTGTTTTTTGTTCCTTTCAGTGTTTATACATTTTTATACATCTGGTCCTCCTGAATCCAAAGAGGCAAAAACATATAAAGAACCACCAGAGTTGCAGTTTCATGCTAAAAATAAAGCTATGATGATTTCTTAAAGATAACTGATAGGTACATTTAGCACTGTAATGTAAATGTTTTAAGGCAAAAAGAATTTATCAGTATCTAAATGCATCAGAATACTTCTTAGATGAAATAATATCGAGTAAATAAGTGTGTCAAGACACTCGGTGATGAGAGACTTCTTGCAAAGCAGTTCAACTTCAGTAGTACAAAAATTAAACTGTAAGCCTACTAAGTATAAGCATATTACAGAAAGCAATCCTATTTGAATAGGAAAAAAGTTGCATGATAAAAGAGGCATTCCCAAGTAAAGCAAAGGAAGAGCATTCCACAGCACGTAGGAAATAGTTTAAAGAAATTTTTATCAGGCGAGGGGTAGCGTAATTAACTCTTTACAGGTACATGAAAGTAAGAATTCAGGTGACCAATAACAGTAAGGGGTAGCAAGAGTAGCACCATGTATGTAAGAGAAGGCAAGAGCAACCTTAAGCAGAGATAAGGAAGCAAAAACAGCTCCTAACAGGTAAAGGGTGACAATAGTAACCCTTAGTAGGCTGATACCTAATTAGTTCTTAGCAGGAAAGTGGAAGCAACCCTTGTAGGCAATTAATGACTACAGTTGAAAATTTCAGTTGTAGCCAAAAAAGGGAAGAAAAACTAATTACAACAGTTTGGAGGTAGCAAAACCCCCATAACATACAATGAGTATCCCATAACAAAAAGGGAGTAACGATTGTGTCTTAAACAGAAAAATCAGCACCCGGTAATGAAGTCAGCTGGAGGCCATTTCTGTTAGAGAGTAGTGGCAGGTAAAGGAAAGTGAGAGATACAAAGTTTGAAAAATATATATCGTAATTCTGGGTGTACATTATGCTTCTTATGCCACAGGACATGATGAGCACTATTATTGGCCAGACCAAGTGGTCTGATATGATTCTTTAAGTCGCTAGAATTGGCAAGATTTTACAAAGATGTGAGCATGGGTTGGTTGGTTGGTTACATCAGTTAAGACACTAAACTTCTTAATAACCTCAGGTACTTGGAAGCTTCCTACCCAACTTGCTGGGACACCAAAAAATTGATGTAAAATTTTAGTTTTTCACCTTGAATGTTTGTTGAACCAGATATGGGATTATCCGCAAAAGAAATATCGTTGAGTTTAATGAACGCAATAACTTCTCATAAAATGAGTTGTGACTTTTTTATGTAGCTTTCTCATGATAAAATGTTTTCTCCATTTTGATTCTTTAAAGCCACAAATAATTCTTCCCCCAGATTGGCCTAACAGTAATTTATTCCTAACTGGATTTCTTACTAGTTGCACATTTCTATAAATCTGATAACTACTCTTAAATCTAAATGTTGAAATCTAAAATTATGGGCAACACAAGTTTTCAAAATTGGAAGTGACCTACATATTGAGATTATTTTAATTGCAAACTTTGAAATAAATCACATTTAAATCAT
This sequence comes from Panulirus ornatus, assembly GCF_036320965.1. NCBI lineage: Eukaryota > Metazoa > Arthropoda > Malacostraca > Decapoda > Palinuridae > Panulirus > Panulirus ornatus. The sequence continues at coordinate 2,833,466 of NC_092279.1, forward strand.
GTCTTGCTTTTCTAACAATCATTACTGGAATGGTAATATCTATACAATACTTCTTCCTGCTATATTTGTTGACCTATGTCTCTATGTGAACTGTTTACTGGTGTAATAACGTTAAAGCACTCTGCAAAAATTCATATTATTTACTGTATGTAGAAAGTACTCAAAGTTAAGAGTTGCAGTTAGTGATAGAAAATAGGTAAACCAGGTAGGTGTATGATAGGAGGGAAGAGGTTTTGATACTCAAATTCAACTTTCAGTGATATTCATTTGTACAGTGAACTTTGTAGCTCGAGAAATGATCAATAACTTCATTTTCCCTTAATGTTTGAAATATATTTTTTGCTACCTTGGGTAAAAAGCACCATGATCTAATTCCTAAATTTTGATAAGGCATTTTATGACTTCCATCTTACACCATCATAGGGGCAATGCATGACAAAGTTCCTACGTTTTGATGGAGCAATGTATGACCTAGATTTTACACCATCATGGGTGTCGTCCATGATCTAGATCCTGGCACAGTATTTAATTAATTATGCGTAAAGGAAGTTTACTTTAGTAGGACCTCATTTTTTAACTCTTCTTTCTGATTATACAAAATCCCAACCTTAATGGTCTTAGCATTCATATTTCTTTGCTTACCTTTGCCCACTATTCTTTAACAATACAAACATTCCTAGAATCTTTTTAGAGTTCTCCTTGGTGTTTCCTTTTGTCTTTTCCAGTTAACTGCTTCCTGCCTCATTGAAAAAAAAATGCATGTCAAAATCTCAAATGAATCTTGAAAGTTGTAATTACAGCCTTTTTTGCCCTCTTATATCAGTATGTCTTTTCATAGCCCAGCTCATGCATTTATGGTACAAGTTTTGTTGCCCATCGTTGGACTTTAGCAAACCTACACGTTTTGTCAAATGAGGTGTTCTCACTTTTGATGCATAATTAAATAAGGGTCAGTTGTATGGTGTGAGTATATATTTTCTTTCATATCTCTTTGTATACATGAAGACAATTTTGACATGCACCACTTATGGTTTACTTTACGATACTCCTAATGTAGTTTTTTGGTGATGGAATGTGCATATGAACCATATATCTCGCCAGTGTTGGAGTATGTCTATGTTGTTTAGTAAGTTGGCGTAAACACTGAGCACCTTTCATTTTCCATATATGCACAGCATTACCTGATAATATGCTTAGATGTGATTGAAGTCCCTCTGGCAAGTTATTTACACATTGAAAAAGTAGCCTAAAGACTGAGCCATGCTTAACACCAATTTTGTTAACCCAGTTTGAAAATATGTACGGATTTTCAGACTCTGAAGCCATGGAACCTGTATGTTAAAAAGAAAATAAAAATTCTGGAATTTTGACCAAGTGGTAAAGCTTTAATGATAAATGATAATAATGCAAAATTTATACCCATTGTAATTACCATTTGTGTAATTTATGAAATTTTTATGTACGATTATTTGAATTTCACTGAAAATAATATAACAAAAAATATAGTTCATCAACTTTCATGGAAACCTCAGGTTCCTTGGAACTCAGCTTGAAAACCTTTGCTCTATGTCATCTGTCCATTTATTTATGTAGTTTGTGATTCAACAAAGGAGCTCTCTCCTTTTTGCTATTCAAAAACAACACATTCAACTAACTTTTTTTTTTCAATGAAAAAATGGTTTAGGTAAGGTTACACATTGCTCTTGGGCAAATGTACACTCCTGTGTAAACTTTCCACTTTACTAGGACCCTGGCAGTTTGGAAAGATTTGATAATTTTTTGTTAGCTAAAATAAATTAATGTTAGTGTATTCACTTATCTATACGCATGTATTTTTTCATGCATGTTTGCTATTTCTCGCACAAGCAAGGTGGCATCAAGAATAGATGAATGAGCATTAGAGGAAAAATCCTCCTTTGCCTTTTCCTCTGTTTCTCCTTTTGTCTTCCACTTCCTACTTATGCTTTCCTTAATTTATAAAGTTCTTGAAGTGACCCTTACCACCACAAAATAATCATGTGTCAGTACCTGAGACTATTTTGCATTTTTGACAGTTATTCCCACACAAGCAAATTTATTTTCTAGATATAAAACTTGTTTAGGTAGTACTGACAGGTCTCTGACACTTGGGGATGTAGGGGTAGTCAACGACAAAACATTTAAGAAGATTGTGTGCGGTGTATTCTACTTTGAACAAGGGTTGAGATGATACACAGGTATCTGTAGCATGGAGCTACAATCCACCTCACTCTAATCTCACATACAGTGCACTAGATAATTAGCAGGTCATGGCGATTAGCATTCTTGACCATTACCTTGTAAAAACTCTCCCAGCCCACAACCAACCTAGCAATTCATTCTTTCTTTGGTCCTTGTTGATAAATGGATACCTACCTTTGGCTAGGGTAAATATGTCTTTTGCTAATTCTAGCAAGGTAGTGTCAGAACTGTTCACTGAACCTAGGAATATTTATATATTTTATTTATAATTACTCTGGGACTGTATTCAGAGAAATAGTCCAGGTGTTACCCGTGATCTCTTTCAAGAAGCTCCTGCATCCCAAGGATACTTCCTGTAGCAAGGAAATGTGGACTCCTTGGGGGTAAGTTCTTTTTTTTTATTGTGTGGACAGGAAGGGGAACCATTTACAAATTTGGCCCATAACAAAGCTATCCAGTTTATATAGACCTTCACTAATATAAATGTTACAATTCTTTATTTATTTAATACTAGAAGATTCGATGATATTTCTTGTGGTAAAAGAGTTACAGAAAATAACTGAATTAGCATTACTCCAGTCAATACAGTGGTCATGATTTTTAACAAGGAAGGAGTGCAAATGACTGAAAGATGTAAGAGAAAGCAGCAGGAGGTCAAGAGGAAGGTGCAAAGGTTGAAAAAGAGGGCAAATGAGAGTTGGGGTGAGAGTATCATTAAACTTTAGGGAGAATAAAAAGATGGTTGGGAAGGAGGTAAATATTGTGTGCAAGACGAGAAAAAATGGGAACATCGGTAAAGGGGGCAAGGGGGTAAGTAATAACAGGTAGTGATGACGTGAGGAGGAGATGGAGTGAGTATTTTGAAGGTTTATTCAATGTGTTTGATAAAGTGACATGTAGAGTGTTTTGGTTGGGCTGGTGTGCAGTGTGAGAGAGTCAGGTTTGGTGAAGAAAGAAGAGATGGTGAAAGCCTTGCCCAGATAAAATCCAGCAAGGTGACAATTTGGATGGTATTGCAGTTGAATTTATTGAGGAAGGGAGTGACTGTGTTATTGATTAGTTGGTAAGGATTTTCATTATTTGTATCGATCATGGTGAAGCGCCTGAGAATTGGTGGAATGCATGTATAGTGCCATTGTACAAAGGCAAAAGGGATAAAGGTGAGTGTTCAAACTATGGAGGCATAAGTCTGTTGAGTATTCCTGGAAAACTGCATGGGAGGGTATTGATTGAGAGGGTAAAGGCATGTACAAAGCATCAGATTAGGGAGGAGCAGTGTGGTTTCAGAAGTGGTAGGAATAAGAAGATTAAGTGTTTGCTTTGAAGAATGTGTGAGAAATAGTTAGAAAAACAGGTGGATTTGTATTTAGCATTTATGGATCTGGAAAAGACATATGATAGGGTTGATAGAGATGCTTTGTGGAAGGTCTTAAGAGTATATGGTGTGGGAGGTAAGTTTCTAGAAGCAGTGAGAAGTTTTTATCAAGGGTGTAAGGCATGTGTACAAGTAGGAAGAGAGGAGAGTGATTGGTTCCCACTGAAGATCGGTATGCGGCAGGGGTGTGTGATGTCTCCATGGTTATTTAATTTGTTTATGGATGGGGTGGTTAGGGAGGTAAATACAAGAATTTTGAGGAGAGGGGCAAGTATGCAGTCTGTTGGGGATGAAAGGGCCTGGGAGGTGCATTAGGTGTTCACCGAGTGAAAAAGATTGTGAGTGATTGGGGCCTGAGCATACAGGAGGGTGAGAGGCGTGCAAGGAATTGAGTGAATTGGAACAATGTAGTATACTGGAGTCGACTTGCTGTCAGTGGACAGAACCAGGGCAGGTGAAATGTCTGGAGTAAACCATGGAAAGTTTTGTGGGGCCTGGATGTGGAAAGGGAGCTGTGGTTTCGGTGCATTATACATGATGGCTATATATATATATATATATATATATATATGTGTGTGTGTGTGTGTGCGGTTCATGGTGAAGTGCCTGAGGATTGGCGGAATGCATGTATAGTGCCATTTTACAATGGCAAAGGGGATAGAGGTGAATGTTGAAATTACAGAGGTATAAGTTTATTGAGTATTCCTGGGAAACCATATGGGAGGGTATTGATTGAGAGCGTCAAGGCATGTAAAGAGCATCAGATTTGGGAGGAGCAGTGGGGTTTCAGAAGTGGTAGAGGATGTGTGGATCAGGTGTTTGCTTTGAAGAATGTATGTGAGAAATACTTAGAAAAGCAAATGGATTTGTATGTAGCATTTATGGATCTGGAGAAGGCATATGATCAAGTTGATAGAGATGCTCTGTGGAAGGTATTAAGAGTATATGGTATGGGAGGTAAGTTGCTAGAAGCAGTGAAAAACTTTTATCGAGGATGTAAGGCATGTGTATGAGTAGGAAGAGAGGAAAGTGATTGGTTCCCAGTGAATGTTGGTTTGTGGCAGGTGTGAGTGATGTCTCCATGGTTGTTTAATTTGTTTATAGATGGAGCTGTTAGGGAGGTGAATGCAAGAGTTTTGGAGAGAGGAGCAAGTATGCAGTTTGTTGTGGATGAGAGGGCTTGGGAAGTGAGACAGTTGTTGTTTGCTGATAAAACAGCACTGGTGGCTGATTCATGTGAGAAACTGCAGAAATTGGTGACTGAGTTTGGTACAGTGTGTGAAAAAAGGAAGCTGAGAGTAAATGTGAATAAGAGCAAGGCTATTAGGTACAGTAGGGTTAAGGGAAAAGTAAATTTGGAGGTAAGTTTGAATGGAGAAAAACTGGAGGAAGTGAAGTGTTTTAGATATCTGGGAGTGGATTTGGCAGTGGTTGGAACCATAGAAGCGGAAGTGAATCACAGGGTGGGGGTGGGGGCGAAAGTTCTGGAAGCGTTGAAAAATGTGTGGAAGTCGAGAACGTTATCTTGGAAAGCAAAAATGGGTATATTTGAAGGAGTAGTGGTTCCAACAATGTTATGTGGTTGCGAGGCATGGGCTATGAATAGAGTTGTGTGGAGGAGGGTGGATGTGCTGGAAACGAGATGTTTGAGGACAATATGTGGTGTGAGGTGGTTTGATCAAGTAAGGAATGAAAGGGTAAGAGAGATGTGTGGTAATAAAATGAGTTTGGTTGAGAGAGCAGAAGAGGGTGTTTTGAAATGGTTTGGTCTCATGGAGAGAATGAGTGAGGAAAGATTGACAAAGAGGATATATGTGTCAGAGGCGGAAGGAACGAGAAGTGGGAGACCAAATTGGAGGTGGAAAGGAGTGAAAAAGATTTTGAGTGATCTGGGCTTGAACATGCAGGAGGGTGAAAGGCGTGCAAGGAATAGAGTGAATTGGATTGATGTGGTATACTGGGGCCAACGTGCTGTCAGTGGATTGAACCGGGGCATGTGAAGCGTCTGGGGTAAACCATGGAAAGTTCTGTGGGGCCTGGATGTGGAAAGGGAGCTGTGGTTTCGGTGCATTATTACATGACAGCTAGAGACTGAGTGTGAACGAATGTGGCCTTTGTTGTCTTTTCCTAGTGCTACCTCGCGCACATGAGGGGGAAGGGGGTTGTTATTTCATGTGTGGCAGAGTGGCGATGGAAATGAATAAAGGCAGACAGTATGAATTATGTACATGTGTATATATGTATATGTCTGCGTGTGTATATATATGTATATGTCGAGATGTATAGGTATGTATATTTGTGTGTGTGGACTTGTATGTATATACATGTGTATGTAGGGTGGGTTGGGCCATTCCTTCATCTGTTTCCTTGCGCTACCTCGCTAACGCGGGAGACAGCGACAAAGCAAAATAAAACAAATGATAAAATGATATACTGTATATGTATATATATATATATATATATATATATATATATATATATATATTTTTTTTTTTTCAAACTATTCGCCATTTCCCGCGTTAGCGAGGTAGCGTTAAGAACAGAGAACTGGGTCACTGAGGGAATATCCTCACCTGGCCCCCTTCTCTGTTCCTTCTTTTGGAAAATTAAAAAAAAAAATTGAGAGGGGAGGATTTCCAGCCCCCCGCTCCCTCCCCTTTTAGTCGCCTTCTACGACACGCAGGGAATACGTGGGAAGTATTCTTTCTCCCCTATCCCCAGGGATATATATATATATATATATATATATATATATATATATATATATATATATATATATATATATATATATTTTTTTTTGCTTTGTCGCTGTCTCCCGCGTTTGTGAGGTAGCGCAAGGAAACAGATGAAAGAAATGGCCCAACCCACCCCCATACACATGTATATACATACGTCCACACACGCAAATATACATACCTACACAGCTTTCCATGGTTTACCCCAGACGCTTCACATGCCTTGATTCAATCCACTGACAGCACGTCAACCCCGGTATACCACATCGCTCCAATTCACTCTATTCCTTGCCCTCCTTTCACCCTCCTGCATGTTCAGGCCCCGATCACACAAAATCTTTTTCACTCCGTCTTTCCACCTCCAATTTGGTCTCCCTCTTCTCCTCGTTCCCTCCACCTCCGACACATATATCCTCTTGGTCAATCTTTCCTCACTCATTCTCTCCATGTGACCAAACAATTTCAAAACACCCTCTTCTGCTCTCTCAACCACGCTCTTTTTATTTCCACACATCTCTCTTACCCTTACGTTACTTACTCGATCAAACCACCTCACACCACACATTGTCCTCAAACATCTCATTTCCAGCACATCCATCCTCCTGCGCACAACTCTATCCATAGTCCATGCCTCGCAACCATACAACATTGTTGGAACCACTATTCCTTCAAACATACCCATTTTTGCTCTCCGAGATAATGTTCTTGACTTCCACACATTCTTCAAGGCTCCCAGAATTTTCGCCCCCTCCCCCACCCTATGATCCACTTCCGCTTCCATGGTTCCATCCGCTGCCAGATCCACTCCCAGATATCTAAAACACTTCACTTCCTCCAGTTTTTCTCCATTCAAACTCACCTCCCAATTGACTTGACCCTCAACCCTACTGTACCTAATAACCTTGCTCTTATTCCCATTTACTCTTAACTTTCTTCTTTCACACACTTTACCAAACTCAGTCACCAGCTTCTGTAGTTTCTCACATGAATCAGCCACCAGCGCTGTATCATCAGCGAACAACAACTGACTCACTTCCCAAGCTCTCTCATCCCCAACAGACTTCATACTTGCCCCTCTTTCCAAAACTCTTGCATTCACCTCCCTAACAACCCCATCCATAAACAAATTAAACAACCATGGAGACATCACACACCCCTGCCGCAAACCTACATTCACTGAGAACCAATCACTTTCCTCTCTTCCTACACATACACATGCCTTACATCCTCGATAAAAACTTTTCACTGCTTCTAACAACTTGCCTCCCACACCATATATTCTTCATACCTTCCACAGAGCATCTCTATCAACTCTATCATATGCCTTCTCCAGATCCATAAATGCTACATACAAATCCATTTGCTTTTCTAAGTATTTCTCACATACATTCTTCAAAGCAAACACCTGGGGATAGGGGATTATCCCTGGGGATAGGGGAGAAAGAATAATTCCCACGCATTCCTCACGTGTCATAGAGGGCGACTAAAGGGGACGGGAGCCGGGGGCTAGAAACCCTCCACTCCTTGTATTTCATCTTTCTAAAAGGGGAAACAGAAGAAGGAGTCATGCGGGGAGTGCTCATCCTCCTCAGAGGCTCAGATTGGGGTGTTTGAATGCGTGTGGATGTAACCGAGATGAGAAAAAAGGAGATAGGTAGTATGTTTGTGGAAAGGAACCTGGATGTTTTGGCTCTGAGTGAAACGAAGCTCAAGGGTAAAGGGGAAGAGTGGTTTGGGAATGTCTTGGGAGTAAAGTCAGGGGTAAGTGAGAGGACAAGAGCAAGGGAAGGAGTAGCACTACTCCTGAAAACAGGAGTGGTGGGAGTATGTGATAGAGTGTAAGAAAGTAAACTCTAGATTGATGTGGGTAAAATTGAAAGTTGATGGAGAGAGATGGGTGATTATTGGTGCGTATGCACCTGGGTATGAAAAGAAAACATGAGAGGCAAGTGTTTTGGGAGCAGCTGAATGAGTGTGTTAGTAGTTTTGATGCACGAGACCGGGTTATAGTGATGGGGGATTTGAATGCAAAGGTGAGTAATGTGGCAGTTGAGGGAATAATTCGTATACATGGGGTGTTCAGTGTTGTAAATGGAAGTGGTGAAGAGCTTGTAGATTTATGTGCTGAAAAAGGACTGGTGATTGGGAATACCTGGTTTAAAAAGAGAGATATACATAAATATACTTATGTAAGTAGGAGAGATGGCCAGAGAGCGTTATTAGATTACATGTTAAGTGATAGGTGTACAAAAGAGAGACTTTTGGATATTAATGTACTGAGAGGTGCAACTGGAGGGATGTCTGATCATTATCTTGTGGAGGTGAAGGTGAAGATTTGTAGAGGTTTTCACAAAAGAAGAGAAAATGTTGGGGTGAAGAGAGTGGTGAGAGTAAGTGAGCTTGGGAAGGAGACTTGTGTGAGGAAGTACCAGGAGAGACTGAATACAGAATGGGAAAAGGTGAGAACAAAGGAGGTAAGGGGAGTGGGGGAGAAATGGGATGTATTTAGGGAAGCAGTGATGGCTTGCGCAAAAGATGCTTGTGGCATGAGAAACGTGGGAGGTGGGCAGATTAGAAAGGGTAGTGAGTGGTGGGATGAAGAAGTAAGAAGTAAGCTTGGGAAGGAGACTTGTGTGAGGAAGTACCAGGAGAGACTGAATACAGAATGGGAAAAGGTGAGAACAAAGGAGGTAAGGGGAGTGGGGGAGAAATGGGATGTATTTAGGGAAGCAGTGATGGCTTGCGCAAAAGATGCTTGTGGCATGAGAAACGTGGGAGGTGGGCAGATTAGAAAGGGTAGTGAGTGGTGGGATGAAGAAGTAAGATTATTAGAGAAAGAGAAGAGAGATGCACTTAGACGATTTTTGCAGGAAAATGATGCAATTGAGTGGGAAATGTATAAAAGAAAGAGGCAGGAGGTCAAGAGAAAGGTGCAAGAGGTGAAAAAGTGGGCAAATGAGAGTTGGGGTGAGAGAGTATCATTAAATTTTAGGGAGAATAAAAAGATGTTTTGGAAGGAGGTAAATAAAGTGCGTAAGACAAGGGAACATGTACAGAGCATCAGATTGGGGAAGAGCAGTGTGGTTTCAGAAGTGGTAGAGGATGTGTGGATCAGGTGTTTGCTTTGAAGAATGTATGTGAGAAATACTTAGAAAAGCAAATGGATTTGTATGTAGCATTTATGGATCTGGATTCTTCAAGGTTCCCAGAATTTTCGCCCCCCTCCCCCACCCTATGATTCACTTCTGCTTCCATGGTTCCATCCGTTGCTATATCTACTCCCAGATATCTAAAACATTTCACATCCTCCAGTTTTTCTCCATTCAAACTTACCTCCCAATTGACTTAACCCTCAACCCTACTGTACCTAATAACCTTGCTCTTATTCACATTTACTCTTAACTTTCTTCTTTCACACACTTTGCCAAACTCAGTCACCATCTTCTGCAGTTTCTCACATGAATCATCCACCAGCGCTGTATCATCAGCGAACAATAACTGACTCACTTCCCAAGCTCTCTCATCCACAACAGACTGCATACTTGCCCCTCTTTCCAAAACTCTTGCATTCACCTCCCTAACAACCCCATCCATAAACAAATTAAACAACCATGGAGACATCACACACCCCTGCCGCAACCTACATTCACTGAGAACCAATCACTTTCCTATCTTCCTACACGTACACATTCGTTACATCCTCGATAAAAACTTTTCACTGCTTCTGACAACTTGCCTCCTACACCATATATTCTTAATACCTTCCACAGAGCATCTCTATCAACCCTACCATATGCCTTCTCCAGATCCATAAATGCTACATACAAATCCATTTGCTTTTCTAAGTATTTCTCACATACATTCTTCAAAGCAAACACCTGATCCACACATCCTCTACCACTTCTGAAACCACACTGCTCTTCCCCAATCTGATGCTCTGTACATGCCTTCACCCTCTTAATCAATACCCTCCCATATAATTTACCAGGAATACTCAACAAACTTATACCTCTGTAATTTGAGCACTCACTCTTATCCCCTTTGCCTTTGTACAATGGCACTATGCAAGTATTCTGCCAATCCTCAGGCACCTCACCATGAATCATACATACATTAAATAACCTTACCAACCAGTCAACAATACAGTCACCCCCTTTTTTAATAAATTCCACTGCAATACCATCCAAACCTGCTGCCTTGCCGGCTTTCATCTTCCGCAAAGCTCTTACTACCTCTTCTCTGTTTACCAAATCATTTTCCCTCACCCTCTCACTTTGTAGACCACCTCGACCAAAACACCCTATATCTGCCACTCTATCATCAAACACATTCAACAAACCTTCAAAATACTCACTCCTTCTCCTTCTCACATCACCACTATATATATATATATATATATATATATATATATATATATATATATATATATATATATATATATATGTTGGGGATGAGAGAGCTTGGGAAGTGAGTCAGTTGTTGTTCGCTGATGATACAGCGCTGGTGGCTGATTCATGTGAGAAACTGCAGAAATTGGTGACTGAGTTTGGTAAAGTGTGTGAAAAAAGAAAACTGAGAGTAAATGTGAATAAGAGCAAGGCTATTAGGTACAGTAGGGTTAAGGGAAAAGTAAATTTGGAGGTAAGTTTGAATGGAGAAAAACTGGAGGAAGTGAAGTGTTTTAGATATCTGGGAGTGGATTTGGCAGTGGTTGGAACCATAGAAGCGGAAGTGAATCACAGGGTGGGGGTGGGGGCGAAAGTTCTGGAAGCGTTGAAAAATGTGTGGAAGTCGAGAACGTTATCTTGGAAAGCAAAAATGGGTATATTTGAAGGAGTAGTGGTTCCAACAATGTTATGTGGTTGCGAGGCATGGGCTATGAATAGAGTTGTGTGGAGGAGGGTGGATGTGCTGGAAACGAGATGTTTGAGGACAATATGTGGTGTGAGGTGGTTTGATCAAGTAAGGAATGAAAGGGTAAGAGAGATGTGTGGTAATAAAATGAGTTTGGTTGAGAGAGCAGAAGAGGGTGTTTTGAAATGGTTTGGTCTCATGGAGAGAATGAGTGAGGAAAGATTGACAAAGAGGATATATGTGTCAGAGGCGGAAGGAACGAGAAGTGGGAGACCAAATTGGAGGTGGAAAGGAGTGAAAAAGATTTTGAGTGATCTGGGCTTGAACATGCAGGAGGGTGAAAGGCGTGCAAGGAATAGAGTGAATTGGATTGATGTGGTATACTGGGGCCAACGTGCTGTCAGTGGATTGAACCGGGGCATGTGAAGCGTCTGGGGTAAACCATGGAAAGTTCTGTGGGGCCTGGATGTGGAAAGGGAGCTGTGGTTTCGGTGCATTATTACATGACAGCTAGAGACTGAGTGTGAACGAATGTGGCCTTTGTTGTCTTTTCCTAGTGCTACCTCGCGCACATGAGGGGGAAGGGGGTTGTTATTTCATGTGTGGCAGAGTGGCGATGGAAATGAATAAAGGCAGACAGTATGAATTATGTACATGTGTATATATGTATATGTCTGCGTGTGTATATATATGTATATGTCGAGATGTATAGGTATGTATATTTGTGTGTGTGGACTTGTATGTATATACATGTGTATGTAGGTGGGTTGGGCCATTCCTTCATCTGTTTCCTTGCGCTACCTCGCTAACGCGGGAGACAGCGACAAAGCAAAATAAAACAAATGATAAAATGATATACTGTATATATATATATATATATATATATATATATATTTTTTTTTTTTTCAAACTATTCGCCATTTCCCGCGTTAGCGAGGTAGCGTTAAGAACAGAGAACTGGGTCACTGAGGGAATATCCTCACCTGGCCCCCTTCTCTGTTCCTTCTTTTGGAAAATTAAAAAAAAAAATTGAGAGGGGAGGATTTCCAGCCCCCCGCTCCCTCCCCTTTTAGTCGCCTTCTACGACACGCAGGGAATACGTGGGAAGTATTCTTTCTCCCCTATCCCCAGGGATATATATATATATATATATATATATATATATATATATATATATATATATATATATATATATATTTTTTTTTGCTTTGTCGCTGTCTCCCGCGTTTGTGAGGTAGCGCAAGGAAACAGATGAAAGAAATGGCCCAACCCACCCCCATACACATGTATATACATACGTCCACACACGCAAATATACATACCTACACAGCTTTCCATGGTTTACCCCAGACGCTTCACATGCCTTGATTCAATCCACTGACAGCACGTCAACCCCGGTATACCACATCGCTCCAATTCACTCTATTCCTTGCCCTCCTTTCACCCTCCTGCATGTTCAGGCCCCGATCACACAAAATCTTTTTCACTCCGTCTTTCCACCTCCAATTTGGTCTCCCTCTTCTCCTCGTTCCCTCCACCTCCGACACATATATCCTCTTGGTCAATCTTTCCTCACTCATTCTCTCCATGTGACCAAACAATTTCAAAACACCCTCTTTCTGCTCTCTCAACCACGCTCTTTTTATTTCCACACATCTCTCTTACCCTTACGTTACTTACTCGATCAAACCACCTCACACCACACATTGTCCTCAAACATCTCATTTCCAGCACATCCATCCTCCTGCGCACAACTCTATCCATAGTCCATGCCTCGCAACCATACAACATTGTTGGAACCACTATTCCTTCAAACATACCCATTTTTGCTCTCCGAGATAATGTTCTTGACTTCCACACATTCTTCAAGGCTCCCAGAATTTTCGCCCCCTCCCCCACCCTATGATCCACTTCCGCTTCCATGGTTCCATCCGCTGCCAGATCCACTCCCAGATATCTAAAACACTTCACTTCCTCCAGTTTTTCTCCATTCAAACTCACCTCCCAATTGACTTGACCCTCAACCCTACTGTACCTAATAACCTTGCTCTTATTCCCATTTACTCTTAACTTTCTTCTTTCACACACTTTACCAAACTCAGTCACCAGCTTCTGTAGTTTCTCACATGAATCAGCCACCAGCGCTGTATCATCAGCGAACAACAACTGACTCACTTCCCAAGCTCTCTCATCCCCAACAGACTTCATACTTGCCCCTCTTTCCAAAACTCTTGCATTCACCTCCCTAACAACCCCATCCATAAACAAATTAAACAACCATGGAGACATCACACACCCCTGCCGCAAACCTACATTCACTGAGAACCAATCACTTTCCTCTCTTCCTACACATACACATGCCTTACATCCTCGATAAAAACTTTTCACTGCTTCTAACAACTTGCCTCCCACACCATATATTCTTCATACCTTCCACAGAGCATCTCTATCAACTCTATCATATGCCTTCTCCAGATCCATAAATGCTACATACAAATCCATTTGCTTTTCTAAGTATTTCTCACATACATTCTTCAAAGCAAACACCTGGGGATAGGGGATTATCCCTGGGGATAGGGGAGAAAGAATAATTCCCACGCATTCCTCACGTGTCATAGAGGGCGACTAAAGGGGACGGGAGCCGGGGGCTAGAAACCCTCCACTCCTTGTATTTCATCTTTCTAAAAGGGGAAACAGAAGAAGGAGTCATGCGGGGAGTGCTCATCCTCCTCAGAGGCTCAGATTGGGGTGTTTGAATGCGTGTGGATGTAACCGAGATGAGAAAAAAGGAGATAGGTAGTATGTTTGTGGAAAGGAACCTGGATGTTTTGGCTCTGAGTGAAACGAAGCTCAAGGGTAAAGGGGAAGAGTGGTTTGGGAATGTCTTGGGAGTAAAGTCAGGGGTAAGTGAGAGGACAAGAGCAAGGGAAGGAGTAGCACTACTCCTGAAAACAGGAGTGGTGGGAGTATGTGATAGAGTGTAAGAAAGTAAACTCTAGATTGATGTGGGTAAAATTGAAAGTTGATGGAGAGAGATGGGTGATTATTGGTGCGTATGCACCTGGGTATGAAAAGAAAACATGAGAGGCAAGTGTTTTGGGAGCAGCTGAATGAGTGTGTTAGTAGTTTTGATGCACGAGACCGGGTTATAGTGATGGGGGATTTGAATGCAAAGGTGAGTAATGTGGCAGTTGAGGGAATAATTCGTATACATGGGGTGTTCAGTGTTGTAAATGGAAGTGGTGAAGAGCTTGTAGATTTATGTGCTGAAAAAGGACTGGTGATTGGGAATACCTGGTTTAAAAAGAGAGATATACATAAATATACTTATGTAAGTAGGAGAGATGGCCAGAGAGCGTTATTAGATTACATGTTAAGTGATAGGTGTACAAAAGAGAGACTTTTGGATATTAATGTACTGAGAGGTGCAACTGGAGGGATGTCTGATCATTATCTTGTGGAGGTGAAGGTGAAGATTTGTAGAGGTTTTCACAAAAGAAGAGAAAATGTTGGGGTGAAGAGAGTGGTGAGAGTAAGTGAGCTTGGGAAGGAGACTTGTGTGAGGAAGTACCAGGAGAGACTGAATACAGAATGGGAAAAGGTGAGAACAAAGGAGGTAAGGGGAGTGGGGGAGAAATGGGATGTATTTAGGGAAGCAGTGATGGCTTGCGCAAAAGATGCTTGTGGCATGAGAAACGTGGGAGGTGGGCAGATTAGAAAGGGTAGTGAGTGGTGGGATGAAGAAGTAAGAAGTAAGCTTGGGAAGGAGACTTGTGTGAGGAAGTACCAGGAGAGACTGAATACAGAATGGGAAAAGGTGAGAACAAAGGAGGTAAGGGGAGTGGGGGAGAAATGGGATGTATTTAGGGAAGCAGTGATGGCTTGCGCAAAAGATGCTTGTGGCATGAGAAACGTGGGAGGTGGGCAGATTAGAAAGGGTAGTGAGTGGTGGGATGAAGAAGTAAGATTATTAGAGAAAGAGAAGAGAGATGCACTTAGACGATTTTTGCAGGAAAATGATGCAATTGAGTGGGAAATGTATAAAAGAAAGAGGCAGGAGGTCAAGAGAAAGGTGCAAGAGGTGAAAAAGTGGGCAAATGAGAGTTGGGGTGAGAGAGTATCATTAAATTTTAGGGAGAATAAAAAGATGTTTTGGAAGGAGGTAAATAAAGTGCGTAAGACAAGGGAACATGTACAGAGCATCAGATTGGGGAAGAGCAGTGTGGTTTCAGAAGTGGTAGAGGATGTGTGGATCAGGTGTTTGCTTTGAAGAATGTATGTGAGAAATACTTAGAAAAGCAAATGGATTTGTATGTAGCATTTATGGATCTGGATTCTTCAAGGTTCCCAGAATTTTCGCCCCCTCCCCCACCCTATGATTCACTTCTGCTTCCATGGTTCCATCCGTTGCTATATCTACTCCCAGATATCTAAAACATTTCACATCCTCCAGTTTTTCTCCATTCAAACTTACCTCCCAATTGACTTAACCCTCAACCCTACTGTACCTAATAACCTTGCTCTTATTCACATTTACTCTTAACTTTCTTCTTTCACACACTTTGCCAAACTCAGTCACCATCTTCTGCAGTTTCTCACATGAATCATCCACCAGCGCTGTATCATCAGCGAACAATAACTGACTCACTTCCCAAGCTCTCTCATCCACAACAGACTGCATACTTGCCCCTCTTTCCAAAACTCTTGCATTCACCTCCCTAACAACCCCATCCATAAACAAATTAAACAACCATGGAGACATCACACACCCCTGCCGCAACCTACATTCACTGAGAACCAATCACTTTCCTATCTTCCTACACGTACACATTCGTTACATCCTCGATAAAAACTTTTCACTGCTTCTGACAACTTGCCTCCTACACCATATATTCTTAATACCTTCCACAGAGCATCTCTATCAACCCTACCATATGCCTTCTCCAGATCCATAAATGCTACATACAAATCCATTTGCTTTTCTAAGTATTTCTCACATACATTCTTCAAAGCAAACACCTGATCCACACATCCTCTACCACTTCTGAAACCACACTGCTCTTCCCCAATCTGATGCTCTGTACATGCCTTCACCCTCTTAATCAATACCCTCCCATATAATTTACCAGGAATACTCAACAAACTTATACCTCTGTAATTTGAGCACTCACTCTTATCCCCTTTGCCTTTGTACAATGGCACTATGCAAGTATTCTGCCAATCCTCAGGCACCTCACCATGAATCATACATACATTAAATAACCTTACCAACCAGTCAACAATACAGTCACCCCCTTTTTTAATAAATTCCACTGCAATACCATCCAAACCTGCTGCCTTGCCGGCTTTCATCTTCCGCAAAGCTCTTACTACCTCTTCTCTGTTTACCAAATCATTTTCCCTCACCCTCTCACTTTGTAGACCACCTCGACCAAAACACCCTATATCTGCCACTCTATCATCAAACACATTCAACAAACCTTCAAAATACTCACTCCTTCTCCTTCTCACATCACCACTATATATATATATATATATATATATATATATGTTGGGGATGAGAGAGCTTGGGAAGTGAGTCAGTTGTTGTTCGCTGATGATACAGCGCTGGTGGCTGATTCATGTGAGAAACTGCAGAAGCTGGTGACTGAGTTTGGAAAAGTGTGTGGAAGAAGAAAGTTAAGAGTAAATGTGAATAAGAGCATGGTTATTAGGTACAGTAGGGTTGAGGGTCAAGTCAATTGGGAGGTAAGTTTGAATGGAGAAAAACTGGAGGAAGTGAAGTGTTTTAGATATCTGGGAGTGGATCTGGCAGCGGATGGAACCATGGAAGCGGAAGTTGATCATAGGGTGGGGGAGGGGGCGAAAATCCTGGGGGCCTTGAAGAATGTGTGGAAGTCGAGAACATTATCTCGGAAAGCAAAAATGGGTATGTTTGAAGGAATAGTGGTTCCAACAATGTTGTATGGTTGCGAGGCGTGGGCTATGGATAGAGTTGTGCGCAGGAGGATAGATGTGCTGGAAATGAGATGTTTGAGGACAATGTGTGGTGTGAGGTGGTTTGATCGAGTGAGTAACGTAAGGGTAAGAGAGATGTGTGGAAATAAAAAGAGCGTGGTTGAGAGAGCAGAAGAGGGTGTTTTGAAGTGGTTTGGGCACATGGAGAGGATGAGTGAGGAAAGATTGACCAAGAGGATATATGTGTCGGAGGTGGAGGGAACAAGGAGAAGAGGGAGACCAAATTGGAGGTGGAAAGATGGAGTGAAAAAGATTTTGTGTGATCGGGGCCTGAACATGCAGGAGGGTGAAAGGAGGGCAAGGAATAGAGTGAATTGGAGCGATGTGGTATACCGGGGTTGACGTGCTGTCAGTGGATTGAAGCAGGGCATGTGAAGCGTCTGGGGTAAACCATGGAAAGCTGTGTAGGTATGTATATTTGCGTGTGTGGACGTATGTATATACATGTGTATGGGGGGGGGTTGGGCCATTTCTTTCGTCTGTTTCCTTGCGCTACCTCGCAAACGCGGGAGACAGCGACAAAGTATAATAATATAATAAATAATATATATATATATATATATATATATATATATATATATATATATATATATATATATATATGCAGCCTCAAAATCACACCACATCTTCCTAACCACAGCAGCAACATGAAACATCGAATAGTACATTAGACAACTGGAACAGTGGCTCACCAAGAACATAATGTCTGCATCTCCTCAGAAGTCTTCAGTTACTCTCTGAACCCCAGACAAGAATCTGGCTCGAATCCTTCAGTAACCTAGTATGGAGTGTCACTCCCTGTGACCATAACACTAACTATACTAGGGTTTATGTACATGGCATTTGCTCCCCACATCAACAGAAAAGCATCACAAACTAAATGCCCTCTGAACACTAACTGACACTAGATTTATATAAGAAAAGTAATCCTCTATAAACATTTCATCAGCTCCACTTTAATTCATGCCTCCCATGCCTCGTCTTCCAACCTTTCATAAGCAGACATAATGAAAGCTGCAAACCTAGGAACCATAAGCACTCTACTACAGTCCCACCTTAACATGACCAGCATCTGATTCTATGAAACAGTGCTACACCCCTTCCTTCCAAGGCACTTTAACCAACAAACCTCATGTAGAAAATAAAAGCTTACCGTTACCTCACACATACAACCTGAATATCTCAACAAGTATTAAACAGCTGACTTCCCACTTCATTCTTAAATCCTAGCCTCCTAGACATGTAGCCATCAGAAACACTCCCCAGACACACGTCCTACTATCCCATCTATGTTGTGGACATCACTCATCACTTCAACAGCACAAACAATATTTCAACATAT
Organism: Panulirus ornatus; assembly: GCF_036320965.1. Lineage (NCBI taxonomy): Eukaryota > Metazoa > Arthropoda > Malacostraca > Decapoda > Palinuridae > Panulirus > Panulirus ornatus. Next base: position 2,852,010 of record NC_092279.1, read on the forward strand.
CCCAAGACTCTTCATGCCCCCAGTGTAACTACCGTAAGGAAGACACAGTGCTTGTTACTTAAGTGGCCGCACTCTTTGTATTGAGATGTACACACATCACATCACTTCATGACCTGTTGTCCCGACCAGGGGATGTAGCAAGCTTTCCAAGTTCTGCAGGAGCCCCATAAAGATAAAAGGGACAACTGGGGCAGGAATTAAAGAAATGAGATTGCCTTGATTAGGGCATTCAGATGTCTGTGCCATCTCATTATCATAAAAAAGATCTAATTCAATATTTTATACGTATACAAAGGCTATGAAACTATTCAACATGTGACACAAAACTGTTTGCATCATGACAGATTCAGCTAGAGAAAGATGGATATCTAATGCTGAGATGCATGACACAATGAACAAGGTTGTAAGTGTGATGTTAAAACCATACCACTTCCCTGCCTGTGAGACTATCTTAAGGACTCTACCTTGATATATGGCCATATGCCACCACATTGCGAGATCTCCATCAAGACCCTTCCCTTAATTGCTTAATCCAACCATTTTATATAAGTTAAAGGGCAATGTAATGTAGGAGATGCTACTAGCAAGCTGAAAGCAGGCACTTTGTAAAAGATCAGTTTGGAAGTCTTATATTTCTATATAAAATCAGCCATTATCATGTTAAAAATGGATGAGTTAAACATATAAATTAACTTTACCACATCACATGCTGAAAGATAACCATGATGAGACATAAGAACATGCATAAATTTGCAATAATTTTTTTAGAGTATAACAGGCAATTAGAATAAGATTATTGTATATGTCTTTATTATGTTTCTTACTAATTGGAGTCATATCTAAATACATGGTCTATAGCTTTAGGGAAAACTGACCTAAAACATATTCAAGCTTTTGAGTTGACTACATAGACAGAAAAGAAAAAAATAATCCTACTCAACCTCTTCTTTCTTTTTTTTTTTTTACTAAACATTCAGATTCTTTAGACTGTCTTGAATTTCCTACTGTTCAACATATGTATCTACCTACCTACATTTACTATCCCATTTTCCATGTTTAAACAGGGCCAGCTTAACTAGCTTCTCAATGTGCCTTTAGCATTGCATGTGTCTGCACATAAGTATAAAAGAAACCAAGTAATTACTTGCAATATTTGTTAGATGCTACAATATCTAGTCGAAATGTTGACAGATTTGGCAAGAACCAACCTATGTTTAAGTATGGGAAATGGCTTTCTATACAGAGATACAAATTCAGTTACAGGGGTCTTGATAATTTTGAGAGGAAATTAGTAAAACATCAAGATTTGTTAAAGTCGAGATGAATCAAAAGCATATTATATATATGGGAGTAGATATACAGTAATGATGATTCATTAGATTGGGAATAATTAGTAAAAGTAAGGTGTGGATAATCAAAAGTGTATCTGAAGGCTATACAGTGGCAATGAGGTCTGGGAGTATTAATAAAATGAGGTGTTCATTAACCAAAACTCTGTTTTATATTGTAATGAACTTATTTAGATATGAAGGGGTAAGCTTACATTATCTGCTTATATTTTCCTCATAAGGTTGTTAGCTATACCAGCATGGCTGGGAGGCCATCAATAACGGTTGTAACAAGGCGACTGTTGAGAACAAGTAAATGGTTGTAAGCAGTATGTGGTCTTCAAATATGGGAGTTTCTTTAATCTGGGCAGAAATTCAAACAGTTGGCATGGATCTAATAAGGCTGACAAAAGTAATCTAAGGACTCCAATTTGTGATGAAAACATCATTTAATTCCACTATTCTGCAATAAACTAAAAACCTCACCAAATTATAAAAAATGCAGGTACAAAATGCAAAAATAATATACATATTGAACCCTTGGTCAGAAAAAAAGGTTTCAGCAATTACCTTTAGTGATACTGTTATTAAGTAATTTTATGAAATGGAAACTCAAGCAATATGTTTAGTAAACCTGATAATGACCAACATTGAAAAATGATCAGTATCAAAATCATGGACTGTTAAAACAATGCAATGGAGTTCCAATTTTTGGCACTACAAATGCCCTAAATAAGGCAGGACTTCAAAAATAATACTCTTCATAAAAAATGCAAAAGTACAGTCCTTTGGTGAACTGGTTAAAAGAAATGCAGAATACAGCAGGCAAGAGTATTTGGCTTGCAAAAGCCCAAGTTTCTCTGGGTTACTAAGCATTTCCTTTAAAACAGTTTTGAGAGACACCTCCAGTCACTGTTCCATGCATGAAAAGATGTATATCATATTATGCAAAGCAACTGAATCTGTAGTTATATATATATATATATATATATATATATATATATATATATATATATATTTTTTTTTTTTTTTTTTTTTTTTTTTTTATACTTTGTCGCTGTCTCCCGCGTTTGCGAGGTAGCGCAAGGAAACAGACGAAAGAAATGGCCCAACCCCCCCCCCCATACACATGTACATACACACGTCCACACACGCAAATATACATACCTACACAGCTTTCCATGGTTTACCCCAGACGCTTCACATGCCTTGATTCAATCCACTGACAGCACGTCAAACCCTGTATACCACATCGCTCCAATTCACTCTATTCCTTGCCCTCCTTTCACCCTCCTGCATGTTCAGGCCCCGATCACACAAAATCTTTTTCACTCCATCTTTCCACCTCCAATTTGGTCTCCCTCTTCTCCTCGTTCCCTCCACCTCCGACACATATATCCTCTTGGTCAATCTTTCCTCACTCATTCTCTCCATGTGCCCAAACCATTTCAAAACACCCTCTTCTGCTCTCTCAACCACGCTCTTTTTATTTCCACACATCTCTCTTACCCTTACGTTACTTACTCGATCAAACCACCTCACACCACACATTGTCCTCAAACATCTCATTTCCAGCACATCCATCCTCCTGCGCACAACTCTATCCATAGCCCACGCCTCGCAACCATACAACATTGTTGGAACCACTATTCCTTCAAACATACCCATTTTTGCTTTCCGAGATAATGTTCTCGACTTCCACACATTTTTCAAGGCTCCCAAAATTTTCGCCCCCTCCCCCACCCTATGATCCACTTCCGCTTCCATGGTTCCATCCGCTGACAGATCCACTCCCAGATATCTAAAACACTTCACTTCCTCCAGTTTTTCTCCATTCAAACTCACCTCCCAATTGACTTGACCCTCAACCCTACTGTACCTAATAACCTTGCTCTTATTCACATTTACTCTTAACTTTCTTCTTCCACACACTTTACCAAACTCAGTCACCAGCTTCTGCAGTTTCTCACATGAATCAGCCACCAGCGCTGTATCATCAGCGAACAACAACTGACTCACTTCCCAAGCTCTCTCATCCCCAACAGACTTCATATATATATATATATATATATATATATAAATATATATATAATAGGAAAGATGGGACTCCTTGGAGTGACAAATTCTTTGAAGAGATTGTATTTTTTGTCAAGTGATGATGTAACAACCTCCTCTAAGGTGATTTTTTTCCACTTTCGGTGTGATCAGTGCATTGAGTCTCGTGATGTCTGTATATATGTTATATTTATATTAATTTATAACTGCCTCAGGACCCCTTTCCCAGGAGCTCCTGCAGGTACAAGGCTGCACTAATTCCTGTAGTCGGGAAAGGATGGACTCCTTTGGAGTGAGTTCTTCAGCGAGACTTTACTCCCTTTCATCAACAAATGATGATAAGTTCTCCAGATATGACTTTTTATTCATAGTGTAACCAAAGGCAAGCAGAGAATGGAAACACACTTAAGCTGTACAATGGAATTCCCCAAGGAGCCATTCTTTTTCCAGTTATCTTCCTACATGACTTCCCATTACCGCAGGCAAATCTCAGCATGAAAGTCCTTTCATAAGCATATAACTTCACAATCATATCACGAACCCTGACATTACAATCGCAACATGCAGCTCTGCATTACACAGTGACTTACCGAGAACAGAATATCTGCACCTCCACAAAAGCCTTCAGTCGCTCTTTTAACCCCAGACATGAATCCACCTCAAACCCTCATCAACTCCAATGGACATTCTCTCTCAGTGAACAAAACAACTACCATTCTAGGCATCATATACAACACAAAACATTCATTCCCCATGTCAGTAACAAAAGCAATACACAAACTAAAGGACCTCAGAACACTAATAGATACCAGATTTGGACAAGAAAAAGAAAACCATTTAAACAGATCACCCTAGTATAGTTCCACCTGAACATGCTTGGCACTCAGTTCAAAGCAACAGCAGTACATCCCTACCATCTGACCCTCTCTGTAATTGACCACCGAGTAGAAAAATCCCTGCCATCCAAACCTCCCTGTAATTGTCCACCAAGTAGAAATAAAAAGATTACCCCTGCATCACACTTCATTAACCTCTACTCACTGATCATCCCATCCTCAGCAATTATAACACTGGCAAAACACATACACACCAAAATGATCCAACAAACACTACATAAATGACCTCCCAACCCCATCTTCAACCCATGAGACACCATACCCTCCAGACAAATAAAGTAATGCTTTCCCTTCTCCACAATGAATGTCACCCATCACGACAACAGTACAAACACAGTTTCAACATATCCCAAGACCCTTTATGAATATGATGCAACTACCATACAGAAGACATCAAGCACTTACAACTCAACTGGCCAGCATTCTCTACACAGACACACACACACATCACATCACTTCATGACTTCTGCTCGATACTGGTTGATGTGCCAGCTTCTTGCATGCTGCAGGTGCTGGGTAAAATTTTATAGAAGGGATTCCCAGGGCAGGTACAGTGTACACCACCAAAAATAATTATTTTGGTGCAATATACTTGGGATTTTCAAGTGCCTGAAGATTGGCAGAATGGTTTCAGGAGTGGAAGAGAATGTATGGATAAGGTCTTTACCTTGAAGAATGTGTGTGAGAAATACGGAAATAATAGGATTTGTATGTGGCATTTATGGATCTGGAGAAAACAAATGAAAGGGTTGATAGAATTGCTTTGTGGAAGGTGCTTTGAATATATGATGTGGGAGGAAAGCTATTAGGAGCAGTGAGAAGTTTTTATCAAGAGAGTAAAACATGTGCAAGTGGGTACAGAGAAGGGTGAGGGGTTTCAAGTGAAGGTGGGTCTACAGCGAGGGTATGTGATGTCACCGTGACTGTTTAACATGTTTGTGGATGGGATATTGAGGGAGGTGAATGAAAGGGTCTCGGAGAAGGGAGCCCTTATGCAGTCTTTTGGGGGCCCCGGGAGATGAGTTAGTTGTTTGCTCATGATACAGCACTATTGGCAGATTTTAGTGGAAAACTGCAGAAGCTGGTGTCTTAGTCTATGAGAGTGTGTGAAAGTTCTCAAGAAATCTGACAATATATGAGAGAAAAAGCAAGGTTATTAGCTTTAGCAGTAAAGAGAGACAGGTTAGTCAGGGATTGAGTTTCAATGGAGAGAACTTGGAGGAAGTGGAGTATTTTAGATATCTGGGAGTAGACATGGTAGCAAATGGAACCATGGGAGCTCAGGGTGTCATAGAGTGAGTGAGGGGTGAAGAAGGTCTTGGGAACATTGAGGATTGTGTGGAAAGAGAGGGCAAAATGGGAATGTTTGAAGGTATAGTAATCCCAATGGTGTTGTATGGATGTGAGGCATAGTCTGTAGATGAGAATGTATGGAAGTGGGGGAATGCATTGGAAATGAAATGTCTGATGACGTTATATGGTGTGAGTGTGTGTGTTGGGTGGGGGGGCATTATTGAATAACAAATGATGTTGTTGTAATAAGAAGAGTAAGTACAAGAGAGGTGGAGAGGGTGTGCTGAAATGCTATGGACATAAGGAGAGAATGAGTGAGGAGAGGCTGACAAAGAGGATCTATGTACATTAAAAGTAGAAGGGACAAGGAGCAAGGAAAGACCGAAAATGAGATACAAGGATGAAGTGAATATGGTTTTCATTAAGGCCTGAATATACAGGAAGGTGATAGGCATGCATGGGTTAAAGTAAATTGAAGTGATGTGGTACAGAGGGGGGGTGACACTGTTAATGGACTATACCAGGGTACACAAAGCAGCTGGGGTAAAACATGGAAAGGTCTTTGGGGCATGCTTGTGGGAAAGGAACTGTGGTTTTGGTGCATTACGCGACAGTGAGACTATGAATGTGAGCAACTGAAGCTTTTCCTTCATCTGTTCTCAGTGCTACCTCACTAACGTAGGGGGTTGCTACTTCCTGTGTGGTGGGGTAGTGACAAGAATGGATGAAGTCAAGTATGAATACGTACATGTGTATATTTGCATGTCTGTGTATGCATATTTTGTTATGTATATGTGCATGTATGGGCATTTATGTATGCCCTGATTCAATCCACTGACAGCACGTCAACCCCGGTATACCACATTGATCCAATTCACTCTATTCCTTGCCCTCCTTTCACGTGAACCTCCTGCATGTTCAGGCCCCGATCACACAAAATCTTTTTCACTCCATCTTTCCACCTCCAATTTGGTCTCCCACTTCTCCTCGTTCCCTCCACCTCCGACACATATATCCTCTTGGTCAATCTTTCCTCACTCATTCTCTCCATGTGCCCAAACCATTTCAAAACACCCTCTTCTGCTCTCTCAACCACGCTCTTTTTATTTCCACACATCTCTCTTACCCTTACGTTACTTACTCGATCAAACCACCTCACACCACACATTGTCCTCAAACATCTCATTTCCAGCACATCCACCCTCCTGCGCACAACTCTATCCATAGCCCATGCCTCGCAACCATACAAAATTGTTGGAACCACTATTCCTTCAAACATACCCATTTTTGCTTTCCGAGATAATGTTCTCGACTTCCACACATTCTTCAAGGCTCCCAGGATTTTCGCCCCCTCCCCCACCCTATGATCCACTTCCGCTTCCATGGTTCCATCCGCTGCCAGATCCACTCCCAGATATCTAAAACACTTTACTTCCTCCAGTTTTTCTCCATTCAAACTTACCTCCCAATTGACTTGACCCTCAACCCTACTGTACCTAATAACCTTGCTCTTATTCGCATTTACTCTTAACTTTCTTCTTTCACACACTTTACCAAACTCAGTCACCAGCTTCTGCAGTTTCTCACATGAATCAGCCACCAGCGCTGTATCATCAGCGAACAACAACTGACTCACTTCCCAAGCTCTCTCATCCCCAACAGACTTCATACTTGCCCCTCTTTCCAAAACTCTTGCATTCACCTCCCTAACAACCCCATCCATAAACAAATTAAACAACCATGGAGACATCACACACCCCTGCCGCAAACCTACATTCACTGAGAACCAATCACTTTCCTCTCTTCCTACACGTACACATGCCTTACATCCTCGATAAAAACTTTTCACTGCTTCTAACAACTTGCCTCCCACACCATATATTCTTAATACCTTCCACAGAGCATCTCTATCAACTCTATCATATGCCTTCTCCAGATCCATAAATGCTACATACAAATCCATTTGCTTTTCTAGGTATTTCTCACATACATTCTTCAAAGCAAACACCGGATCCACACATCCTCTACCACTTCTGAAACCACACTGCTCTTCCCCCATCTGATGCTCTGTACATGCCTTCACCCTCTCAATCAATACCCTCCCATATAATTTACCAGGAATACTCAACAAACTTATACCTCTGAAATTTGAGCACTCACTCTTATCCCCTTTGCCTTTGTACAATGGCACTATGCACGCATTCTGCCAATCCTCAGGCACCTCACCATGAATCATACATACATTAAATAACCTTACCAACCAGTCAATAATACAGTCACTCCCTTTTTTAATAAATTCCACTGCAATACCATCCAAACCTGCTGCCTTGCCGGCTTTCATCTTCCGCAAAGCTTTTACTACCTCTTCTCTGTTTACCAAATCATTTTCCCTAACCCTCTCACTTTGCACACCACCTCGACCAAAACACCCTATATCTGCCACTCTATCATCAGACACATTCAACAAACCTTCAAAATACTCACTCCATCTCTTTCTCACATCACCACTACTTGTTATCACCTACCCATTTGCGCCCTTCACTGAAGTTCCCATTTGCTCCCTTGTCTTACGCACTTTATTTACCTCCTTCCAGAACATCTTTTTATTCTCCCTAAAATTTAATGATACTCTTTCACCCCAACTCTCATTTGCCCTCTTTTTCACCTCTTGCACCTTTCTCTTGACCTCCTCTCTCTCTCTTTTATACATCTCCCACTCAATTGCATTTTTACCCTGCAAAAATCGTCCAAATGCCTCTCTCTTCTCTTTCACTAATAATCTTACTTCTTCATCCCACCACTCACTACCCTTTCTAATCAACCCACCTCCCACTCTTCTCATGCCACAAGCATCTTTTGCGCAATTCATCACTGATTCCCTAAATACATATATATTTTTTTTTTTATACTATTCGCTATTTCCCGCGATAGTGAGGTAGCGTTAAGAACAGAGGACTGGGCCTTTGAGGGAATATCCTCACCTGGCCCTCTTCTCTGTTCCTTCTTTTGGAAAATTAAAAAAAAAAATAGTGCTACCTCACGCACATGCGGGGGGAGGGGGTTGTCATTTCATGTGTGGCGGGGTGGCGACGGGAATGAATAAAGGCAGCAAGTATGAATTAAGTACATGTGTATATATGTATATGTCTGTGTATGTATATATATATGTATACGTTGTAATGTATAGGTATGTATATGTGCGCGTGTGGACGTGTATGTATATACATGTGTGTGTGTATATACATGTGGGTTGGGCCATTCTTTCATCTGTTTCCTTGCGCTACCTCGCTAACACGGGAGACAGCGACAAAGTATAATAATATATATATTACCTCCAATGATATACAAGTGTTGCTCAAAAGGAATGTTTTTGATTAGTTTATATTTTTTTTGTAAGAGTTATGAATGTTTGTTATTTTCAAATGATACAGGGGTTAAAATTGGATTTTGCAACTCTTGGACCAATTTTTGGGAGTGACTTTCTCAGAAGTTGTCAAAATGAATCATGATATTCAACTTGTGCTAGTAAGGATAGGAGCAGTCTTTACAAATTTTACAAATTCAGCTTAGGGTAAACATAGATTACTGGCTGCTTTCTTTGTATGGTATTACAGTAAAACTTAAGAGAAAAGATACTCAGATGAGTTTTCAAAAGTTTTACTTGCTGTAGTTAGTAAATGCATGAAATATTAACATCTCAGTATGACTATACATTCAGTATGATCATTAATTAAAATCATTGAGTTTTCAATTTTATTTACAGCTCATGAACATTATATCCACATATGCTTCCTACAATGGAGTTTTTCATAGTTGTTCCCTGTTTCCCTCGTTAGCAAGGTAGTGCCAGAAACAGGTGAAAAATGACCTCTTTTATGCTCATATAAGTATAATGCACTGAAAAAAAGGCATATGTTATCTATTATCTCCTGGATTTAAATATTAAATCCTGCCTTGACCTGGAAAAGCACTGGAGACTTCTGAAGATATTAATAACTAAAGGATTCCTACTCACCTTTGAATATAACATAAGAATATACTATAATTTCCATGAAGAAATAATACCTAAGATAAGAAGCACAAACATCCCTTTAACTAAAGTTTGACAGAGACAATGCTACTACAAATAATTTAGAGAGAGAGCTATATGCCAACATACGAGTAGATACCAAACCTACATACAAGCCTTATACCCTTGTCTTGGATCATGACTGCAATGCAGTGACTGAGATCAATATACTACAATAAATAGTTTTAACCAATAAAATTTTCTTTGGCATAATTACAGCATCAGTACTTCAGGTATCTAGAATTTTTCATTCCATCTTAACTACGGAAACATTAAGAACACTATTTAATTCTATTTTGATAGTTATTTGTTGAGTACTAAAAGACAGTCAGATACTCATGACAGCTCCAAAAGGTCAATGGTTTTATTAGAATGTGTATGTTAATATTATACAACTAACCCTATCACACAGCAATCTAATGTATTTATTCACTAAAATCAATACGATTTATTTTGAGTCTGCAACTCTAAAATCTTAGCTTTATTTTCACTGAAAATTTAACAAGGCTACTTCATAAATAAACCACTTTAGTAACAACAAGGTAACAACAGAAGAAACTAACACAAGTGAGATAGGCATAACAATTCCTTCTTTATCACAAGTAATATAATTAGCTAGTAATTGCACACACTTCCTGAATAACAGCCCTTTAATGAAAGAACATTTTACTTACACAACAGGCTGTTTCCTATGGACGGACTCAGTCTTGACACCAAGTATCTGTACCATATACATACAATATTTCCATTAAAGTCTAAAACTTTTTAAGATATTAATATATATTTATATGTATATATTTAAAAAATTTTCCATTAAATATTCATCCATGATTTTATAATCTAAAAGAAACGATTTCTTATAAAGTCCTAACATATTTGTACATATTGCACGGTGCACATGTGGATAACCAACATGGCATAATGATATCATCTGGTTTATTGTGGGAAGCACAGTCATATAACGCACTGTAAAAGTCCACCGTCAGGCTGGCAGCTTCTCCTGCATCACACTGTTTTGCAAATTGTCAACACTACATGGTAGTAATTTGTGAGGGCTGGAAGTTTGGGGATCTTCATTACAATGAAAGAGTATTTGGTGATTAGAGAGATCCACCCCAGAAGAAAACTGAAGATGACAGACCTGGCATTCAAAAGTATCCTCCTCACACTCAATCTTACAAAGAACATCCTCATCACATTCAAGCTTGATATCTTGTTCACACTCAGCTTTACACACAGAACCACTGCCATCAAAAACAGAAGCTTGAGAAGAGCACTGTTTAACTGTTGGTATGTTCATGTGTTCAATAAAGCTTTTCTTGTCTTGTGTTTCTTCTGTATGACATTTTCCAGGCAGCTCAGTGCTATCCTTCCCTCCAACAAGCATTCCTCTTAAAATACTGGGACCAGGACGACCTTCTTTCCCTCTCACAGGATTTTTCTCCATTTGGCTAGATTCTGCTAAATTTTTGAAATTTTGCAGTAAACGACTAAACAAAAAATTTGTTTCAACCTTAGGTATATCACAATTTTCTCCTGGGGTAATTTCCTCACCAGCTGGCTTTAAGAGATACTCCTTTAGTAGACTCATAGGTTCATTTCCTGTTGCTGTACAGTGTATATCACCTAAGGAATAATTTTCTTGTGCCTCACTGGTAGCCCTTGACATTTCCCCTCCCTCTTTCTGTGCCCTTTCAATATGAGAACTATTTTCTGTACTCTGCAATTTTTTTAAGCAGGTGAGAGTATCTTTCTGTATGCTATTGAGATTATTCTTTCTTTTTCCCTTTTTTTTACTTAATTTTGAACTACGTCTACGTGACTTTCTACTCTTCTTCACTTGCAAGACCCCAAGGGATTCTTCACTTAAAGAATCCCCAGAGTCATTATGTTCATTCCCCATAATAAGCTGAAGAAGCCTTGATGGTGGTATTGGTGATGATGATGTGTGAAACTCATTCTCAAAATATCCAGTGGGACCTGAATGTCTCTGTACAGTAGTAGTTAAACAATTCTGAGAAGAGCCAGGTACATTTAAGCAACTAGAATTCACATTAACAGCATGCTTCTTCTTTCTTCGCGATTTTCGCTTCTTGGGAATGTTTACACTGCTGGACACTTTCTTGGCTAACCAATTTGTTGGCTTCCACTCTAAATCATCCTCTTCAATATGGGATGACTCGCTTGTGGAACTTTCCAAGATGTACTCCACATCACTACTGTCAAGGGTAGAGCTTATAACTTCTACCATTTGATTCTGCTGTGCAGACAGAGACAACTTCTGAAGTAAAGCAGATGAGTGCAGCTCACCAGGAGGGGGGTCATCTTGTGACTGTGGCATGCAAGTCTTTAGGATCTCTCCTATTCCCTGACAATCTATGACTGAATTCACAGTTTTTCTTGACTGGTTACTTGTGTAATCTTGCATTTTCTGTTGCATCACTACAGCTAACAGCATAGTACTAAATGGTGCATCAAAGCTCTCAATTTGAGAATCCTCTTTGTAATGTGAATCTTCACCAATTTTAGTTGGATAGTGAAGATTTCTCATAACATCAGCAATCCCTAAATCACTTGAATCCTGCTGATATGATTCTTCTAATGTGGACGGAATGTTGGTAGCCTCAGCTTCAGCATTCTGATGGAGTTCTTCCAGAAGGGATGCATAAGGGTAATGAACGTCATCATGCCGAAGTTGGTCAAATAGTCTTGTGGGAAACGAATCTAATACTGGACTTTCTACATTACCTACTTCATCACAAAGTTTCTTCAGACAAGTTGCATAAGGATAATGTAATGCATCGTCTGAATTATTACTTGGCTCTAATGCCAAAGTAGGTTTCCATGCAAATTTTTGTTTTTTCCTCTTATTTGTCACTTTATTTGAACCTATTCGGGGATCATATATATCATTCAAGTCACCTAGAAAATCTTTCCTTCTGTTTATTACTTTCTTATGTGTATAATTTCTTTGTCTATCTGACAAATTTCTTGTAATCCCTACATCTTCACTTTTATCAGATTTGTACTCTGTCTCAACAAAATCCATCACATTAAGCTCAGTCTCATCCTCCTGCAACATTTCAGTGACTGGAAAAGAAACCGAGTCTTTTGCCACAGCATGCATTCTTCCTGCATGCAGTTCTGAGTTGCCTGTTTCCCAGTCAACCATTCTGCAGGAAGATATTTACAAAAAAATAACAATGTTTCAAACACATGTTGCAAGTGATTTAGATTTTCAAAATGGTCTGTTTCAGCACACATTACTGTTTACAAAAATTCATTCATTACCTGTTTCTAAACTTAACTAAAGAGACCTACAGAACTAGATACTTCACATTCTGGTAGTCTTTAGGATAATCTTTCCTTAAACAGCACATCTTGACCTGGGGAAAAAACAGAATCATGATATAAAACTGATAATGTTAGAATTTGTGTCAATATATTAGGTACATTTGAAAACACGGCAAGTTCTTTCATGCATGACTTCCATCGTGTAAGGATCAGATTAACAAAGTTATTTTAGTATATAATCACAGCAATATTCAACCAAGTTCAGGTATTGCTTTGCTATCTGCAATAGTATGACTGATGTTTGAATAAAGTGATACTAAATTCAGCTTTTAGACCATTCCACTCATATTTTGAACAAGTGTTAACCTGTAATGTTGTGCTAATTCCTTAAGCAGCCACTATGCTAAAATATAAAAGATAAAGAATATCGTATTATGAGCGCTGCAGTTTTAATCAATGGAGTTTGACCCTCTAGCAAATTTAAATGAGTGAGCATTTTTCTCATACATGATTCCATTTGAAATGGTATATCAGGAGTAAACATTTTATCTTGTTCATTAACAGCTGACCCTTGCCCAAGGGTAAGCATTCCTTACTACCTCACATGCAGCTTAAGATCTGTCTTACTACTGATTAAAGGTTCTGTTACTCACTGTGCTGTCTTCTTTTGCAAGAAGTGAAGAAGGGTTTCTTGTCTCCCAGAGCATGAACGCTGCAACGTCCAGGTTAACATTGGGACGAAATAGCACCAACTTGAGGGTTTGTTGTAACTGTAACCAATACAAGCAATGTGACTATTACTGTGAAAACAGTCCAGTTATAAATAATGTACAGTTCCTATGATGAGGCCTCATGTAAAGAATATCTGTGTTTTGAAATTATGCATATGATTAGGAGGACATTCTTTGTCTGCTTCCATCTGTATTCCTGTATTTGATCCCTTACTTACTGCAAATGTTTATTTACACAAGCTGAACACCTCTACACACAAATTTATGCATTGAGTTTTGCACCTGTTTCAAGTATGTATGTAATGCTTGAATGGTGGCCAAGGTGGCAATGCACAATAATTTCTACCCACAGTCTTTCATCCTCCAGCCATACCAATGACAGCATATTTTCATGTATTTTCTATGAGGGAAACTGAACGGCTTTCAGCTAGACTTACAAGACTAGAGAGATGATCCTTAAATAACTGACAACAAGGATCTGTCTTCAGATTGAGTAGGAAGTGATTTCACACACTAGCCCTTCCAACATTGAGAGTTGACCACGATGAGGCAGGAGAGGGTGTTTCTAGCAAAAGTGGAGCCAGTGTTGTAAACATTTGCCTGACCTTAAGTAACTGTCTGCCTGAATCTCAGATGCCTTCTCCCTCATGGAACTCTTTCAAAGGGGTGGTCACAGCAATAGAGTCTCCATAACCATTGAACTCTAGTGTCGCTTCTCAGTCTTTAGTGCCTCATCCTTAAGAGGCCACTGGCAGAGGTCAACTCCAGTGCAGTGTTTGCACAGCGCTGCTGATGATAGTAGTGAAGTAAAATGGGGGTGGAATGAACAATTTGTCAAGCCTTTCAAAGTAAATTTAGCCTTTTCAGTATGTGATATATTTGTTTGTTGATGCATATGGCTATTATATTACATATTTCAATGTTTTTAAGTGGATCTCACTTATAGGGTGCATTAATATGAAAACAATGTTGCTTACAAGGTGTCCATCAGTAGCTGGAATATGTTAAGATTTTAATATTAGTTATTTTGCTCTGGTATCATTAAAATTTTTTGTTATTTTTTTTGAATTTCCAAAAGAAGGAACAGAGAAGAGGGCCAGGTGAGGATATTCCCTCAAAGGCCCAGTTCTCTGTTCTTAACGCTACCTCGCTAACGCGGGAAATGGCAAATAGTTTGAAAGAAGAAAGATCATTAAAAATGAAATTATAACAGAAAACTTTTCAGTATAACTGAATATTACATAACAAAGAAAGACAGTATTTGTAAAACAACATTTCTTCAAATCTGTCACTGATTTAAAGATTTGTTACAAAAATACACCTTAACTGTCAAACGTAACTATTGGGAAACAT
Organism: Panulirus ornatus; assembly: GCF_036320965.1. Classification (NCBI taxonomy): domain Eukaryota; kingdom Metazoa; phylum Arthropoda; class Malacostraca; order Decapoda; family Palinuridae; genus Panulirus; species Panulirus ornatus. The sequence continues at coordinate 2,867,029 of NC_092279.1, forward strand.
CATTGTGTGAACTATCCGTTGGCAGGGACCCCCCAATTGTACAGTTTTTTATAATATTGTTATGAAGAAAATAGATAAATGAATCACATTGATTTTAATAAGATTCATAATGTAGGTTCAGCATAATACAATCAAATTAATTTTTCGGGGTAGGTAAGATAAATGATAAAACATTCACAGCAGCAACTCACTTGGCATTCAAGCTTCACTCCAGCACTTTTATAAGCACATTGTGCTGAAACATCAACATAACTGCTTCACATTATTAGCGTGTAAGCAATGGATGAAATATATTTGTTTTTTTTTTTTTTTATCTGTAAAATAAGATCGAGTGTAAACAAATGTGGCCTTTTTTTGTCTGTTTTCCTGGCACTACCTTGCTGAAGCAGGGGGTAGTGATGATGTTTCCTGTAGGACGGGGTAGTACCAGGCATGGATTAAGGCAAGCAAGTATGAATATGTACATGTGTATATATGTGTATGTATATGTTGATATATATTTTATGTACATGTGCATGTATAGGTGTTTATATGTATATAAACTAAATTTTGGAGAATTCAAAAGAAAACTGTAGTTAAGAGTTACAATACAGGGTAGTATGATGACATGTAACTTTTTTGTGCTGTTTATATTTAATGGTTAGTTAATACTATTATTATGTTTCACACTTATCCAGTACTGTATCTATATAACAGGGCTAAGGATGGATGATCCTGTTCAGTGTTATTCACATTTTATGCTTCCTTAACCTTGGTTCAGCATGAAGCGTTTAAATCATTTTGCCGCATCATTATAATTCTGCGATGTTCCCCCAAATTCATCAGATCTTCATGAAAAAATTGCTCTTAATATGACCTTAAAGTGATATTTATAAAGTTGGCACTGAAATTTCTTGAAAACAATACTTCGTAGTGGAAGATCAGATTTACAACAAAATTTGTCAAAATGCTCTTCAATGCGTAATACTCAAATTAAGGAAAATTATTCATTATGAAGCCAAATATATTCCAAAAGCTTGAGATTGCATATGAAAACACTAGCAACTGTAACTCTTAAATTCTTGTGCTATATATATATATATTTTTTTTTTTTTTTTTTTTTTATATACTTTGTCGCTGTATCCCGCGTTTGCGAGGTAGCGCAAGGAAACAGACGAAAGAAATGGCCCAACCCCCCCCCCCCATACACATGTACATACACACGTCCACACACGCAAATATACATACCTACACAGCTTTCCATGGTTTACCCCAGACGCTTCACATGCCTTGATTCAATCCACTGACAGCACGTCAACCCCTGTATACCACATCGCTCCAATTCACTCTATTCCTTGCCCTCCTTTCACCCTCCTGCATGTTCAGACCCCGATCACACAAAATCTTTTTCACTCCATCTTTCCACCTCCAATTTGGTCTCCCTCTTCTCCTCGTTCCCTCCACCTCCGACACATATATCCTCTTGGTCAATCTTTCCTCACTCATTCTCTCCATGTGCCCAAACCATTTCAAAACACCCTCTTCTGCTCTCTCAACCACGCTCTTTTTATTTCCACACATCTCTCTTACCCTTACGTTACTTACTCGATCAAACCACCTCACACCACACATTGTCCTCAAACATCTCATTTCCAGCACATCCATCCTCCTGCACACAACTCTATCCATAGCCCACGCCTCGCAACCATACAACATTGTTGGAACCACTATTCCTTCAAACATACCCATTTTTGCTTTCCGAGATAATGTTCTCGACTTCCACACATTTTTCAAGGCTCCCAAAATTTTCGCCCCCTCCCCCACCCTATGATCCACTTCCGCTTCCATGGTTCCATCCGCTGACAGATCCACTCCCAGATATCTAAAACACTTCACTTCCTCCAGTTTTTCTCCATTCAAACTCACCTCCCAATTGACTTGACCCTCAACCCTACTGTACCTAATAACCTTGCTCTTATTCACATTTACTCTTAACTTTCTTCTTCCACACACTTTACCAAACTCAGTCACCAGCTTCTGCAGTTTCTCACATGAATCAGCCACCAGCGCTGTATCATCAGTGAACAACAACTGACTCACTTCCCAAGCTCTCTCATCCCCAACAGACTTCATACTTGCCCCTCTTTCCAGGACTCTTGCATTTACCTCCCTAACAACCCCATCCATAAACATATATATATATATATATATATATATATATATATATATATATATATATATATATATATATATATACCAGAAATGAAAAAAAATTGCATAATTTTAAAAACTTAGCATCATCTGGCTTTTCAACTTTTCCTTAATGATGTAGGCTAGTGTAAAGGGAGAAGGGAAATTTAAAAGAACATACACCAGCTTATAAAATGAGCAAAATTTATCGAACCTATTCTGGGAATTTAGGAAAAGGTCCAAATTTGAAAAATGAAAAAAAAAAAGGATGAATGGGAACTTTGTAAATAGTAACACTATTCAGTTACGGGAAGACTAGGTGCTTGTTGTGTATCATGTGAAAATACTTTTGATCATTCTTACAGAAAAAGTCATCCACTTTCACTTTTGAAGATCCTGCCTGAGAAAAAAAATCGTTTCACAGACAGTTTTGACCTAGGATTTTTTATGGGACTTGAGGGAAAACTTTGATAAATCCCTGTTTTATTACGATATCTTTGACTTTTGCAACACTATAAACATTTATAATTTATATGATCATATATATATAATAATGTATATAATGTACATAACTCTCCTACCTTATCTTAAAAAACAATGCTAATGCCATTATAAATCAGTACTGTATAGACTGCGTGGGTGACATTTAAGTTCAAAGTTAATGTTTGTGTTTACCAAGTGTTTCGCTTCTATCACTTAATAATAATTTTCTGTTTATCATTCTGAATATACAGTATAAACATTTACACTTCAAATGACGATATTATGGTTTACATAACTAAATCATTGCAAAACCATTAATATTTAGGCAGTGCTTGTGTGCCAGATGACATTTGTCTAGTTAATATTATGTTTTTTGAAGCCATTGCTTGGTCTAAACCAGGGAAAGGATGTTGACTGCCACAGTAAAGGGAAATTTTGGGGGCTAGTTGGAAGAATACTCGTCATATGCAGTTTGCAGTAATGGGACTTGAGCTGACTTCGGCTGACCGCCTCTGCGATCGGTTAAACTTTCTAGACCAAAGAAATACCATGGGGAAGGTAACCACATAGAAGGCCTAGATTGACATGGATTAAGGATTTGAAATGTGATTTGCAAGTTAGAGGAACATCAATTGAGGGACAGAAAAAAGTTAAATAAATCGTCAGGCTGGGCGTAAAGAAATTATGAAAATGGTGATCACTAGGTAAGAGACCTATATAATATCAGGCATGTTAGTGAAAAACTGTATAAAAAAATCGGATTATATTGTTCTTGTCTTTCGCTTACCTTTTACCCGCACATTAAGCCTCGTATCATCATCAATTTAGCTTTTAAAGCGCACATTAAGCCTCGCATCATCATCAATTTTAGCTTTAACGTACAAATTTTCAAGGAGAGCAATAAACACTCGCATATGCCTCATTAGCTTCAATTTTCCACCTTTTTGAGATATATTGTGGCGTCATGACATCCAGTAACTTATTATGAATCACTTTCCTACATGGATCATATCCTCAGAGGAAGACCCAATGTCACTTCAGTGCATTAAGCATTGCATCTATAAATTCTCAGAAAATTCCATTCGTCCAATGTCTCCAGCTTTAAAAAAAAAAAAAATACTCATTTTGATTTTTTTTATGTCTGCACACTCAACATCACTTAGACAAATTATAAACTTTTTCCCCTCAAGTCTATACTGCCATCAAGTTTTTTGGGGGGAGGGGAAGGGGAAGGGGGGGCCTAAAGATAAGGCGGGCCACTAGCCTAACCCAAAACCCCCCTTCCTTGTTACTCTGCCATCGCCTATCAAATTTGGGTGTGTGGGGGAATGGTTGCAGGGTCCTGGGAGCCGGCAGTCTTTTCAATCATCCCTCCCGAGTCGGTCGTGAGGCGACGGGGGAAAAGCAGGCCAGAGTCCCTGCGCACTCACTAGGGGGAGGTGAAATCGTTGGCGAGGCGTAAGTGGGACAGACGAAAACACCTTCTCCGACTTCGATCTGATGCCCAAAGGTTGATCAACAAACGACGCCTGTCACGTCTCACCCGACCTTTCTCCTGCGGGGTCACAATTCCACACCGCCAACCCACCCCATTTTCTTTCCTTTTTTTCCCATTTAGGTAAATGGTAATGACGCCAGTTTATAGTCACTTGCCCTCGTTATTTCCTCCGGTTGGTGCTGGACCCTCGTCTGGTCTCATTTCTCTCGGGTGTGAAGTATTTAAAAGGTTTTTTGAGATTGATTTGAGGAGAAAAGTTAATATGGTGTTTTGTGGACTTTTGTCATTTCATACAAGTATTTCTTTTGCTTTAGAACCCGATTGTGATGTTCGTAAATTGTTTTCAGAGGCATTTCACAGCCTTAAACCCTCGATGACATATTTTAGCAAGGGTTTCGAAGCACAGAAGTGCGAGTAAAGTAGAAAAACCATCCATTATTCCCAAGCTCGACCATATCTTAATATAATCATTAATCATTCTCCCTGATCTCTGCCAAGCCTAACCATTTCTAATATAACCCCTTCCTAGCAGCTGGATGCCCTGCCAATCCCATCCATATCTATTATAATTTGTAGAGTTGAACTTAGAGGCGAAATTATCCACTTATCATTTTCATTCTTTCTTTTTTCTCGAGGAAATCCATGGGAAAGTTCCTATTCGGCCATCTAAATCTATGAAGATGTCAGTGTTGGGGTTGTATTAGGTGTACTTTAGAATTTATTGATTCTTTAGAACGTAGGAATTTACATCTTTCCTTTTTATTTTTGACCTAAGACATCCCGCAGAAGGAGCCGGCCGGCACCCAAATGAGGAAGGCTTTTAGCGCGCACATAACTTAACCCTTTTAGGATACCTACACCCTTAGAAAAGGATAAAAAAAAAAGTATTAATTATTTCGCTAGTTCTATCTGTGACAGATGTATCTTTTATTTACGCTCTTCACCAACCATATAGGTTTGCTTTAGGGTCTAGACTACAGGTGTTCAGGCTGACCCGCCATTTATCCTACCAATTACATGACCAGCGACCGGTTTTACCTCTAAGAATGACCAATAGATCAGCGGAATTACCTTTTTGTATGAACAATAGAGCAGTGGAATTACCTTTATGTATGAACAATAGAGCAGTGGAATTACCTTTATGTATGAACAATAGAGCAGTGGAATTACCTTTATGTATTAACAATAGATCAGTGGAATTACATTTAAGAATGACGATAGATCAGCGGAATTACCAATATGTGTGAACAATAGATCTTGCTTGATTTCATATTATGTCCTTTGGATGGTATTTTGCTACATCTTTCTAGTAACTTTACTGCCTACGTCACCAGTCTAGTTTAAAAACTGAAAAAGGGATGTGAACGCCTCCTTCCTCCTGTAGCAGCAGCACCACAGGACCTTAGCTACGCCTCCTTCCTCCTGTAGCAGCAGCACCACAGGACCTTAGCTACGCCTCCTTCCTCCTGTAGCAGCAGCACCACAGGACCTTAGCTACGCCTCCTTCCTCCTGTAGCAGCAGCACCACAGGACCTTAGCTACGCCTCCTTCCTCCTGTAGCAGCAGCACCACAGGACCTTAGCTACGCCTCCTTCCTCCTGTAGCAGCAGCACCACAGGACCTTAGCTACGCCTCCTTCCTCCTGTAGCAGCAGCACCACAGGACCTTAGCTACGCCTCCTTCCTCCTGCAGCAGCACCACAATGCCTTAGCTACGCCTCCTTCCTCCTGCAGCAGCACCATGGGGCCTTGGGAACGGCTCCTCCCTCCTGCAGCAGCACCACAATGCCTTAGCTACGCCTCCTTCCTCCTGTAGCAGCAGCACCACAGGACCTTAGCTACGCCTCCTTCCTCCTGTAGCAGCAGCACCACAGGACCTTAGCTACGCCTCCTTCCTCCTGCAGCAGCACCACAATGCCTTAGCTACGCCTCCTTCCTCCTGCAGCAGCACCATGGGGCCTTGGGAACGCCTCCTTCCTCCTGTAGCAGCAGCACCACAGGACCTTAGCTACGCCTCCTTCCTCCTGTAGCAGCAGCACCACAGGACCTTAGCTACGCCTCCTTCCTCCTGCAGCAGCACCATGGGGCCTTGGGAACGCCTCCTTCCTCCTGCAGCAGCACCATGGGGCCTTGGGAACGCCTCCTTCCTCCTGTAGCAGCAGCACCACAGGACCTTAGCTACGCCTCCTTCCTCCTGTAGCAGCAGCACCACAGGACCTTAGCTACGCCTCCTTCCTCCTGTAGCAGCAGCACCACAGGACCTTAGCTACGCCTCCTTCCTCCTGCAGCAGCACCACAATGCCTTAGCTACGCCTCCTTCCTCCTGCAGCAGCACCATGGGGCCTTGGGAACGGCTCCTCCCTCCTGCAGCAGCACCATGGGGCCTTGGGAACGCCTCCTTCCTCCTGTAGCAGCAGCACCACAGGACCTTAGCTACGCCTCCTTCCTCCTGCAGCAGCACCATGGGGCCTTGGGAACGCCTCCTTCCTCCTGTAGCAGCAGCACCACAGGACCTTAGCTACGCCTCCTTCCTCCTGCAGCAGCACCATGGGGCCTTGGGAACGGCTCCTCCCTCCTGCAGCAGCACCACGGGGCCTTGGGAACGCCTCCTCCCTCCTGCAGCAGCACCACGGGGCCTTGGGAACGGCTCCTCCCTCCTGCAGCAGCACCACGGGGCCTTGGGAACGCCTCCTCCCTCCTGCAGCAGCACCACGGGGCCTTGGGAACGCCTCCTCCCTCCTGCAGCAGCACCACGGGGCCTTGGGAACGGCTCCTCCCTCCTGCAGCAGCACCATGGGGCCTTGGGAACGGCTCCTCCCTCCTTCAGCAGCACCACGGGGCCTTGGGAACGCCTCCTTCCTCCTGTAGCAGCAGCACCACAGGACCTTAGCTACGCCTCCTTCCTCCTGCAGCAGCACCACGGGGCCTTGGGAACGCCTCCTTCCTCCTGCAGCAGCACCACAATGCCTTAGCTACGCCTCCTTCCTCCTGCAGCAGCACCACAATGCCTTAGCTACGCCTCCTTCCTCCTGCAGCAGCACCATGGGGCCTTGGGAACGCCTCCTTCCTCCTGTAGCAGCAGCACCACAGGACCTTAGCTACGCCTCCTTCCTCCTGCAGCAGCACCATGGGGCCTTGGGAACGCCTCCTTCCTCCTGCAGCAGCACCACGGGGCCTTGGGAACGCCTCCTTCCTCCTGCAGCAGCACCACGGGGCCTTGGGAACGCCTCCTTCCTCCTGTAGCAGCAGCACCACAGGACCTTAGCTACGCCTCCTTCCTCCTGTAGCAGCAGCACCACAGGACCTTAGCTACGCCTCCTTCCTCCTGCAGCAGCACCATGGGGCCTTGGGAACGCCTCCTTCCTCCTGCAGCAGCACCATGGGGCCTTGGGAACGCCTCCTTCCTCCTGTAGCAGCAGCACCACAGGACCTTAGCTACGCCTCCTTCCTCCTGCAGCAGCACCACAATGCCTTAGCTACGCCTCCTTCCTCCTGTAGCAGCAGCACCACAGGACCTTAGCTACGCCTCCTTCCTCCTGCAGCAGCACCACAATGCCTTAGCTACGCCTCCTTCCTCCTGTAGCAGCAGCACCACAGGACCTTAGCTACGCCTCCTTCCTCCTGCAGCAGCACCATGGGGCCTTGGGAACGCCTCCTTCCTCCTGCAGCAGCACCATGGGGCCTTGGGAATGCCTCCTCCCTCCTGCAGCAGCACCACAATGCCTTAGCTACGCCTCCTTCCTCCTGTAGCAGCAGCACCACAGGACCTTAGCTACGCCTCCTTCCTCCTGTAGCAGCAGCACCACAGGACCTTAGCTACGCCTCCTTCCTCCTGCAGCAGCACCATGGGGCCTTGGGAACGCTTCCTCCCTCCTGCAGCAGCACCATGGGGCCTTGGGAACGCTTCCTCCCTCCTGCAGCAGCACCATGGGGCCTTGGGAACGGCTCCTCCCTCCTGCAGCAGCACCACAATGCCTTAGCTACGCCTCCTTCCTCCTGTAGCAGCAGCACCACAGGACCTTAGCTACGCCTCCTTCCTCCTGTAGCAGCAGCACCACAGGACCTTAGCTACGCCTCCTTCCTCCTGCAGCAGCACCATGGGGCCTTGGGAACGGCTCCTCCCTCCTGCAGCAGCACCATGGGGCCTTGGGAACGCCTCCTTCCTCCTGTAGCAGCAGCACCACAGGACCTTAGCTACGCCTCCTTCCTCCTGTAGCAGCAGCACCACAGGACCTTAGCTACGCCTCCTTCCTCCTGTAGCAGCAGCACCACAGGACCTTAGCTACGCCTCCTTCCTCCTGTAGCAGCAGCACCACAGGACCTTAGCTACGCCTCCTTCCTCCTGTAGCAGCAGCACCACAGGACCTTAGCTACGCCTCCTTCCTCCTGTAGCAGCAGCACCACAGGACCTTAGCTACGCCTCCTTCCTCCTGTAGCAGCAGCACCACAGGACCTTAGCTACGCCTCCTCCCTCCTGCAGCAGCACCACGGGGCCTTGGGAACGCCTCCTTCCTCCTGCAGCAGCACCACGGGGCCTTGGGAACGCTTCCTCCCTCCTGCAGGAGCACCACGGGGCTTGGGAACGCTTCCTCTCTCCTGCAGCAGCACCACGGGGCCTTGCGAACGGCTCCCTCCTCCTGCAGCAGCACCACGGGGCCTTGGGAACGGCTCCTCCCTCCCGCATCAGCACCACGGGACCTTGGGAATGCCTCCTCCCTCCTGCAGCAGCACCATGGGGCCTTGGGAATGCCTCCTCCCTCCTGCAGCAGCACCACGGGGCCTTGGGAACGGCTCCTCCCTCCTGCAGCAGCACCATGGGGCCTTGGGAATGCCTCCTCCCTCCTGCAGCAGCACCACGGGGCCTTGGGAACGGCTCCTCCCTCCTGCAGCACCACCACGGGGCCTTAAGGGCGCTCCCTCCCCCCTGCAGGAACACCACGGGGACTTAGGAACGGCTCCTTCCTTATGCATTACAACTACGGGTCATAGCAACGCCTCCACCCTTCTACAGCGTAACTATGGGACCTGAGCAACTCCTGCTTACTTCTACAGCAGAAACAGAGGACCTTAGCAACGCCTTCCTCCTGCAGCAGCGGGACCTTGGCAACGCCTTCTTCCTCCTTCAGGAGTACCACGGGGCTTTCGGAGCGCCTCCTCCCTCCTGCAGCAGCACCACAATGCCTTAGCTACGCCTCCTTCCTCCTGTAGCAGCAGCACCACAGGACCTTAGCTACGCCTCCTTCCTCCTGTAGCAGCAGCACCACAGGACCTTAGCTACGCCTCCTTCCTCCTGTAGCAGCAGCACCACAGGACCTTAGCTACGCCTCCTTCCTCCTGTAGCAGCAGCACCACAGGACCTTAGCTACGCCTCCTCCCTCCTGTAGCAGTACCATTGGACCCTACATGGACTTAAAGTAAGGGGGTCTGTAAACTGGACCACTATATTAAGTGGGGTCTGTGAACTGGCCCACTATATTAAGGGGGTCTGTAAACTGGACCACTATATTAAGGGGGGTCTGTGAACTGGCCCACTATATTAAGGGTGTCTGTGAACTGGCCCACTATATTAAGTGGGGTCTGTGAACTGGCCCACTATATTAAGGGGGTCTGTGAACTGGACCACTATATTAAGGGGGGTCTGTGAACTGGCCCACTATATTAAGGGTGTCTGTGAACTGGCCCACTATATTAAGTGGGGTCTGTGAACTGGCCCACTATATTAAGGGGGTCTGTGAACTGGCCCACTATATTAAGGGGGTCTGTGAACTGGCCCACTATATTAAGGGGGGTCTGTGAACTGGCCCACTATATTAAGGGGGTCTGTGAACTGGCCACTATATTAAGGGGGGTCTGTGAACTGGCTCACTATATTAAGGGGGTCTGTGAACTGGCCCACTATATTAACGGGGTCTGTGAACTGGCCCGTTATATTAAGGGGGGTCTGTGAACTGGCCCACTATATTAAGGGGGGTCTGTGAACTGGCCCACTATATTAAGGGGGGTCTGTGAACTGGCCCACTATATTAAGGGGGGTCTGTGAACTGGCCCACTATATTAAGGGGGTCTGTGAACTGGCGCACTATATTAAGGGGGGTCTGTGAACTGGCCCACTATATTAAGGGGGTCTGTGAACTGGCCCACTATATTAAGGGGGGTCTGTGAACTGGCCCACTATATTAAGGGGGTCTGTGAACTGGCCCACTATATTAAGGGGGATCTGTGAACTGGCCCACTATATTAAGGGGGGTCTGTGAACTGGCCCACTATATTAAGGGGGGTCTGTGAACTGGCCCACTATATTAAGGGGAGTCTGTGAACTGGCCCACTATATTAAGGGGGGGTCTGTGAACTGGCCCAATATATTAAGGGGGTCTGTGAACTGGCCCACTATATTAAGGGGGGTCTGTGAACTGGCTCACTATATTTGTCACACACCTCAAGAATTAAACCAGTGTAAGCACCATTAACCCACTACATCTAGCCTCAAATGATAGGTTATATTTAACCATTTCTTTTTCTCTTTTTCAAACTATAATGTGGCTTTCTTTGGATAGTAAACACTACAGGTTTTAAGGATAGAAAACACAGGTTAGATTTCGTACTGTATAATTATGTAACAATTAATTTTCCTCAAAGGTCCCTGTATGGACCACCTGGTCTGGGCCAACAGGGTTGGTCGACGACAGAATTGGTTGATATGGAATATGTCACACTTGGGTAGCCACATCTTGGACATCGTGTTGTGTGGAGTATACAACAGAAGGTCCTCCTGTTAGGTTCACTTTTCATCGCCCAGCCTCAGAAGGGGAGGGTTGAACACCTGCGTTGGGTGGTGGACCGACAGCCGTGGCCCAGGATTCGAACCCTGGATGTTGATGGCCCGTGTGTTTGATGTAGTGGTGGTATGTGTGGAGGGGGTGGAATAGGGTTGGTCTCTGTGGATCAGGGAGACTAATGTGGCTGGGGACGTGGTGAGGCTGGTAGGCAGGTAGTGGAGGTGTAGGTAGGTAGTGGAGGTGTAGGCAGGTAGTGGAGGTGTAGGCAGGTAGTGGAGGTGTAGGCAGGTAGTGGAAGTGTAGGCAGGTAGTGGAGGTGTAGGCAGGTAGTGGAAGTATAGGCAGGTAGTGGAGGTGTAGGCAGGTAGTGGAGGTGTAGGCAGGTAGTGGAGGTGTAGGCAGGTAATGGAGGTGTAGGCAGGTAGTGGAGGTGTAGGCAGGTAGTGGAGGTGTAGGCAGGTAGTGGAGGTGTAGGTAGGTAGTGGAGGTGTAGGCAGGTAGTGGAGGTGTAGGCAGGTAGTGGAGGTGTAGGCAGGTAGTGGAAGTGTAGGCAGGTAGTGGAGGTGTAGGCAGGTAGTGGAAGTATAGGCAGGTAGTGGAGGTGTAGGCAGGTAGTGGAAGTGTAGGCAGGTAGTGGAGGTGTAGGCAGGTAGTGGAGGTGTAGGCAGGTAGTGGAGGTGTAGGCAGGTAGTGGAGGTGTAGGCAGGTAGTGGCAGTGAGTGGCTGGGGTCCTCACTTGGTGAACCAGTCGGGTTGGTACACGACAGACGACAGGTGCTCCTGAGGGGTAAACAACACTCAGTGTTAGCCTATCGTGAAGTACTGAGAACAAACAACACTCAGTGTTAGCCTATCGTGAAGTACTGAGAACAAACAACACTCAGTGTTAGCCTATCGTGAAGTACTGAGAACAAACAACACTCAGTGTTAGCCTAACTTGAAGTACTGAGAACAAACAACACTCAGTGTTAGCCTATCGTGAAGTACTGAGAACAAACAACACTCAGTGTTAGCCTGTCGTCAGCTACAGATAATTCTGGGGTAATCTTCAGCCTTCCCTGCTGTAGGTGATATGTGTATTACCTTGCCCTTATGATATAGTAATGCACCTCTTTTCATTGACAGAATTGTGTCCTAAGATAATAGGTTTAGGAATGTAATTTTATTTTGCCTTTTTTTATTGTTAGATTTTCCTAAACTTCTGAGTGTTTAGTGAATGGATTACCTCAACCTATCAATTCATCCAGAGTGGTTGAAGGTTTCCTAGCACCTGTTTCTTCACTGGATGGTTGAAGGTTCCCAGCAACTGTCTCTTACGTCATTGGATGGTTGAAGGTTCCTAGCAATTGTCTCTTACTTCACTGGATGGTTGAAGGTTCCTAGCAACTGTCTCTTACTTCACTGGATGGTTGAAGGTTCCTAGCAACTGTCTCTTACTTCACTGGATGGTTGAAGGTTCCTAGCAATTGTCTCTTACTTCACTGGATGTTGAAGGTTCCTAGCAACTGTCTCTTCACTGGATGGTTGAAGGTTCCTAGCAACTGTCTTTTACTTCACTGGATGGTTGAAGGTTCCTAGCAACTGTCTCTTACTTCACTGGATGGCTGAAGGTTCCTAGCAACTGTCTCTTACTTCACTGGATGGCTGAAGGTTCCTAGCAACTGTCTCTTACTTCACTGGATGGCTGAAGGTTCCTAGCAACTGTCTCTTACTTCACTGGATGGTTGAAGGTTCCTAGCAACTGTCTCTTACTTCACTGGATGGTTGAAGGTTCCTAGCAACTGTCTCTTACTTCACTGGATGGTTGAAGGTTCTTAGCAACTGTCTCGTACTTCACTGGATGGTTAAAGGTTCCTAGCAACTGTCTCTTACTTCACTGGATGGTTGAAGGTTCCCAGCAACTGTCTCTTACTTCACTGGATGGTTGAAGGTTCCTAACAACTGTCTCTTCCTTCACTGGATGGTTGAAGGTTCCTAGCAACTGTCTCTTACTTCACTGGATGGCTGAAGGTTCCTAGCAACTGTCTCTTACTTCACTGGATGGTTGAAGGTTCCTAGCAACTGTCTCTTACTTCACTGGATGGTTGAAGGTTCTTAGCAACTGTCTCGTACTTCACTGGATGGTTAAAGGTTCCTAGCAACTGTCTCTTACTTCACTGGATGGTTGAAGGTTCCCAGCAACTGTCTCTTACTTCACTGGATGGTTGAAGGTTCCTAGCAACTGTCTCTTCCTTCACTGGATGGTTGATGGTTCCTAGCAACTGTCTCGTACTTCATCTCCCTTTCATGAGGTTACACAGCGAGTGAATCAGCCATCACTGTCAAGGCTGTATTGTCGTCAATTGACACAACAAGAATATAATTCTGAAGAAGGAACTTGCTTCAAAGGAAGTCCATCTGACCCTGCTACTGAGTGTAGCGCAGCCCTCGGCTGTAGGAGCCCTGGGTTTACCCAAGGATCTCTCTTTTTGCAGAGTCTCCTTCAGCCCAAGGTTGCGGTGCTTCCAGCAGCAGCAGGGAAGTGTGAACTCCTTAGGAGTTAGGCCTTCGACGAGACTGAATTCCCCATGACTGATGGGGGTCTGGGTGGAAGGCGCCCCTAGAAGGCGCCCCTGGAAGGCTCACGGCCCCCCCACACACCTATATACCCACCAGGAACTTCTCCAGTTTGGTCAGGAGGCGCCCCTGGGAGGCGCGCGCCCCACCACACACATATACCCACCAGGAACTTCATCAGTTGGGTCAGAAGGCGCCCCTGGGAGGCAGGCGCCCCCACAGACACATATATATACCCACCAGGAACGTCTCCAGTTGGGTCAGGAGGCGCCCCCACACACACCTATATACCCACCAGGAACTTCTCCAGTTTGGTCTGGAGGCGCCCCTGGAAGGCGCCCCCACCACACACATATACCCACCAGGAACTTCATCAGTTGGGTCAGAAGGCGCCCCTGGGAGGCGGGCGCCCCAACGCACACCTATATACCCACCAGGAAGTTCAGTTGGGTCAAGAGGCGCCCCTGGGAGGCGGGCGCGCCCCCCACACACATATACCCACCAGGAACTTCTCCAGTTTGGTGAGCAGGTCCTTGCGGGAGTAACCCTGGTTCAGGAGGCGAAGGAAGAAGTGGCGGTGGTGGTACAAGAAGTCGGCGTACTCAGACGACGCCCTGGTCTTGCGCCGCGGCTGGAAGAGAGAGAGAGAGAGAAAAGGCCGCTCACTTCGCGAAGGTCTTGCCCCCTTTTTTATTTTTTTACCCCCCCTTTGGATGGATGGCTGAACAACCCTACTACCTCCTCTCGTTACGGTTGGTTAGCGTGATTACGACGTCATTTGCCTGTTTCGTAAGTTATTCGAAGTTAGCGTGATTACGAGGTCTTTTGCTTGTTTCGTAAGTTATTCGAAGTTAGCGTGATTACGAGGTGTTTTGGATGCTCCGTAGTTATTCGAAGTTTCAAGGGGGGGTTCACCCCCATGAACTTGGGGGGGGGGGTTATCTTGTGAAACGATCGTGTGGTAGTTAGGAGCCCGGGAAGGAAAACAGCTCGGGAAGGTAAAAAAAAGGTCAAAGAACAGTTAACGCTAGGAGTTAGGTTGGCAAGATGGCCTAGCTGCTAGGAGTTAAGAGGAGCAAGATACAGCCTAGCTGCTGGGGAGTTAGAGGAGCAAGATACAGCCTAGCTGCTGGGAGTTAGAGGAGCAAGATACAGCCTAGCTGCTGGGAGTTAGAGGAGCAAGATACAGCCTAGCTGCTGGGAGTTAGAGGAGCAAGATACAGCCTAGCTGCTGGGAAGTTAGAGGAGCAAGATACAGCCTAGCTGCTGGGAGTTAGAGGAGCAAGATAGCCTAGCTGCTGGGAGTTAGAGGAGCAAGATACAGCCTAGCTGCTGGGAGTTAGGTTGGCAAGATAGCCTAGCTGCTGGGAGTTAGAGGAGCAAGATAGCCTAGCTGCTGGGAGTTAGAGGAGCAAGATACAGCCTAGCTGCTGGGAGTTAGAGGAGCAAGATACAGCCTAGCTGCTGGGAGTTAAGAGGAGCAAGATACAGCCTAGCTGCTGGGAGTGAAGAGGAGCAAGATACAGCCTAGCTGCTGGGAGTTAGAGGAGCAAGATACAGCCTAGCTGCTGGGAGTTAGAGGAGCAAGATGCAGCCTAGCTGCTGGGAGTTAGAGGAGCAAGATACAGCCTAGCTGCTGGGAGTTAGAGGAGCAAGATAGCGTAGCTGCTGGGAGTTAGAGGAGCAAGATACAGCCTAGCTGCTGGGAGTTAGAGGAGCAAGATACAGCCTAGCTGCTGGGAGTTAGAGGAGCAAGATACAGCCTAGCTTCTGGGAGTTAAGAGGAGCAAGATACAGCCTAGCCGCTGGGAGTTAGAGGAGCAAGGTACAGCCTAGCTGCTGGGAGTTAGAGGAGCAAGATGCAGCCTAGCTGCTGGAGTTAGAGGAGCAAGATACAGCCTAGCTGCTGGGAGTTAGAGGAGCAAGATACAGCCTAGCTGCTGGGAGTTAGAGGAGTAAGATACAGCCTAGCCGCTGGGAGTTAGAGGAGCAAGATACAGCCTAGCTGCTGGGAGTTAGAGGAGCAAGATACAGCCTAGCTGCTGGGGAGTTAGAGGAGCAAGATACAGCCTAGCTGCTGGGAGTTAGAGGAGCAAGATACAGCCTAGCTGCTGGAGTTAGAGGAGCAAGATATAGCCTAGCTGCTGGGAGTTAGAGGAGCACGATACAGCCTAGCTGCTGGGAGTTAAGAGGAGCAAGATACAGCCTAGCCGCTGGGAGTTAGAGGAGCAAGATACAGCCTAGCTGCTGGGAGTTAGAGGAGCAAGATACAGCTTAGCTGCTGGGAGTTAAGAGGAGCAAGATACAGCCTAGCCGCTGGGAGTTAGAGGAGCAAGGTACAGCCTAGCTGCTGGGAGTTAGAGGAGCAAGATGCAGCCTAGCTGCTGGGAGTTAAGAGGAGCAAGATACAGCCTAGCTGCTGGGAGTTAGAGGAGCAAGATACAGCCTAGCTTCTGGGAGTTAAGAGGAGCAAGATACAGCCTAGCCGCTGGGAGCTAGAGGAGCAAGGTACAGCCTAGCTGCTGGGAGTTGGAGGAGCAAGATGCAGCCTTGCTGCTGGAGTTAGAGGAGCAAGATACAGCCTAGCTGCTGGGAGTTAGAGGATCAAGATACAGCCTAGCTGCTGGGAGTTAGAGGAGTAAGATACAGCCTAGCCGCTGGGAGTTAGAGGAGCAAGATACAGCCTAGCTGCTGGGAGTTAGAGGAGCAAGATACAGCCTAGCTGCTGGGGAGTTAGAAGAGCAAGATACAGCCTAGCTGCTGGGAGTTAGAGGAGCAAGATACAGCCTAGCTGCTGGAGTTAGAGGAGCAAGATACAGCCTAGCTGCTGGGAGTTAGAGGAGCACGATACAGCCTAGCTGCTGGGAGTTAAGAGGAGCAAGATACAGCCTAGCCGCTGGGAGTTAGAGGAGCAAGATACAGCCTAGCTGCTGGGAGTTAGAGGAGCAAGATACAGCCTAGCTGCTGGGAGTTAAGAGGAGCAAGATACAGCCTAGCCGCTGGGAGTTAGAGGAGCAAGGTACAGCCTAGCTGCTGGGAGTTAGAGGAGCAAGATGCAGCCTAGCTGCTGGGAGTTAAGAGGAGCAAGATACAGCCTAGCTGCTGGGAGTGAAGAGGAGCAAGATACAGCCTAGCCGCTGGGAGTTAGAGGAGCAAGATACAGCCTAGCTGCTGGGAGTTAGAGGAGCAAGATACAGCCTAGCTGCTGGGAGTTAGAGGAGCAAGATACAGCCTAGCTGCTGGGAGTTAGAGGAGCAAGATACAGCCTAGCTGCTGGGAGTTAGAGGAGCAAGATACAGCCTAGCTGCTGGGAGTTAGAGGAGCAAGATACAGCCTAGCTGCTGGGAGTTAGAGGAGCAAGATACAGCCTAGCTGCTGGGAGTTAGAGGAGCAAGATACAGCCTAGCTGCTGGGAGTTAAGAGGAGCAAGATACAGCCTAGCTGCTGGGAGTTAAGAGGAGCAAGATACAGCCTAGCTGCTGGGAGTTAGAGGAGCAAGATACAGCCTAGCTGCTGGGAGTTAGAGGAGCAAGATACAGCCTAGCTGCTGGGAGTTAGAGGAGCAAGATACAGCCTAGCTGCTGGGAGTTAGAGGAGCAAGATACAGCCTAGCTGCTGGGAGTTAGAGGAGCAAGATACAGCCTAGCTGCTGGGAGTTAGAGGAGCAAGATACAGCCTAGCTGCTGGGAGTTAGAGGAGCAAGATACAGCCTAGCTGCTGGGAGTTAGAGGAGCAAGATACAGCCTAGCTGCTGGGAGTTAGAGGAGCAAGATACAGCCTAGCTGCTGGGAGTTAGAGGAGCAAGATACAGCCTAGCTGCTGGGAGTTAGAGGAGCAAGATACAGCCTAGCTGCTGGGAGTTAGAGGAGCAAGATACAGCCTAGCTGCTGGGAGTTAGAGGAGCAAGATACAGCCTAGCTGCTGGGAGTTAGAGGAGCAAGATACAGCCTAGCTGCTGGGAGTTAGAGGAGCAAGATACAGCCTAGCTGCTGGGAGTTAGAGGAGCAAGATACAGCCTAGCTGCTGGGAGTTAGAGGAGCAAGATACAGCCTAGCTGCTGGGAGTTAGAGGAGCAAGATACAGCCTAGCTGCTGGGAGTTAGAGGAGCAAGATACAGCCTAGCTGCTGGGAGTTAGAGGAGCAAGATACAGCCTAGCTGCTGGGAGTTAGAGGAGCAAGATACAGCCTAGCTGCTGGGAGTTAGAGGAGCAAGATACAGCCTAGCTGCTGGGAGTTAGAGGAGCAAGATACAGCCTAGCTGCTGGGAGTTAGAGGAGCAAGATACAGCCTAGCTGCTGGGAGTTAGAGGAGCAAGATACAGCCTAGCTGCTGGGAGTTAGAGGAGCAAGATACAGCCTAGCTGCTGGGAGTTAGAGGAGCAAGATACAGCCTAGCTGCTGGGAGTTAGAGGAGCAAGATACAGCCTAGCTGCTGGGGAGTTAAGAGGAGCAAGATACAGCCTAGCTGGTGGGAGTTAGAGGAGCAAGATACAGCTAGCTGCTGGGAGTTAGAGGAGCAAGATACAGCCTAGCTGCTGGGAGTTAGAGGAGCAAGATACAGCCTAGCTGCTGGGAGTTAGAGGAGCAAGATACAGCCTAGCTGCTGGGAGTTAGAGGAGCAAGATACAGCCTAGCTGCTGGGAGTTAGAGGAGCAAGATACAGCCTAGCTGCTGGGAGTTAGAGGAGCAAGATACAGCCTAGCTGCTGGGAGTTAGAGGAGCAAGATACAGCCTAGCTGCTGGGAGTTAGAGGAGCAAGATACAGCCTAGCTGCTGGGAGTTAGAGGAGCAAGATACAGCCTAGCTGCTGGGGAGTTAGAGGAGCAAGATACAGCCTAGCTGCTGGGGAGTTAGAGGAGCAAGATACCGCCTAGCTGCTGGGAGTTAAGAGGAGCAAGATACAGCCTAGCTGCTGGGAGTTAGAGGAGCAAGATACAGCCTAGCTGCTGGGAGTTAAGAGGAGCAAGATACAGCCTAGCCGCTGGTAGTTAAGAGGAGCAAGATACAGCCTAGCTGCTGGGAGTTAGAGGAGCAAGATACAGCCTAGCTGCTGGGAGTTAGAGGAGCAAGATACAGCCTAGCTGCTGGGAGTTAAGAGGAGCAAGATACAGCCTAGCCGCTGGTAGTTAAGAGGAGCAAGATACAGCCTAGCTGCTGGGAGTTAAGAGGAGCAAGATACACCTAGCCGCTGGGAGTTAAGAGGAGCAAGATACAGCCTAGCTGCTGGGAGTTAGAGGAGCAAGATACAGCCTAGCTGCTGGGGAGTTAGAGGAGGAAGATACAGCCTAGCTGCTGGGAGTTAGAGGATCAAGATACAGCCTAGCTGCTAGGGAGTTAGAGGAGCAAGATACAGCCTAGCTGCTGGGGAGTTAGAGGAGCAAGATACAGCCTAGCTGCTGGGGAGTTAGAGGAGCAAGATGCAGCCTAGCTGCTGGGGAGTTAGAGGAGCAAGATACAGCCTAGCTGCTGGGAGTTAGAGGAGCAAGATACAGCCTAGCTGCTGGGAGTTAGAGGAGCAAGATACAGCCTAGCTGCTGGGAGTTAAGAGGAGCAAGATACAGCCTAGCTGCTGGGAGTTAAGAGGAGCAAGATACAGCCTAGCTTCTGGGAGTTAGAGGAGCAAGATACAGCTGCTGGGAGTTAGAGGAGCAAGATACAGCGTAGCTGCTAGGAGTTAAGAGGAGCAAGATACAGCCTAGCCGCTGGTAGTTAAGAGGAGCAAGATACAGCCTAGCTGCTGGGAGTTAAGAGGAGCAAGATACACCTAGCCGCTGGGAGTTAAGAGAAGCAAGATACAGCCTAGCTGCTGGGGAGTTAAAGGAGCAAGATACAGCCTAGCTGCTGGGGAGTTAGAGGAGGAAGATACAGCCTAGCTGCTGGGAGTTAGAGGAGCAAGATACAGCCTAGCTGCTAGGGAGTTAGAGGAGCAAGATACAGCCTAGCTGCTGGGGAGTTAGAGGAGCAAGATACAGCCTAGCTGCTGGGGAGTTAGAGGAGCAAGATGCAGCCTAGCTGCTGGGGAGTTAGAGGAGCAAGATACAGCCTAGCTGCTGGGGAGTTAGAGGAGCAAGATACAGCCTAGCTGCTGGGGAGTTAGAGGAGCAAGATACAGCCTAGCTGCTGGGGAGTTAGAGCAAGATACAGCCTAGCTGCTGGGAGTTAGAGGAGCAAGATACAGCCTAGCTGCTGGGGAGTTAGAGGAGCAAGATACAGCCTAGCTGCTGGGGAGTTAGAGGAGCAAGATACAGCCTAGCTGCTGGGAGTTAGAGGAGGAAGATACAGCCTAGCTGCTGGGGAGTTAGAGGAGCAAGATGCAGCCTAGCTGCTGGGAGTTAGAGGAGCAAGATACAGCCTAGCTGCTGGGGAGTAAGAGGAGGAAGATTCAGCCTAGCCGCTGGGAGTTAGAGCAAGATACAGTCTAGCTGCTGGAAGTTAGAGGAGCAAGATACAGCCTAGCTGCTGGGGAGTTAGAGGAGCAAGATACAGCCTAGCTGCTGGGGGTTAGAGGAGCAAGATACAGCCTAGCTGCTGGGAGTTAGAGGAGGAAGATACAGCCTAGCTGCTGGGGAGTTAGAGGAGCAAGATGCAGCCTAGCTGCTGGGAGTTAGAGGAGCAAGATACAGCCTATCTGCTGGGGAGTTAGAGGAGCAAGATACAGCCTAGCCGCTGGGAGTTAGAGCAAGATACAGCCTAGCTGCTGGGAGTTAGAGGAGCAAGATACAGCCTAGCTGCTGGGAGTTAGAGGAGCAAGATACAGCCTAGCTGCTGGGAGTTAGAGGAGCAAGATACAGCTTAGCTGCTGGGAGTTAGAGGAGCAAGGTACAGCCTAGCTGGTGGGGAGTTAGAGGAGCAAGATACAGCTTAGCTGCTGGGAGTTAAGAGGAGCAAGATACAGCCTAGCTGCTGAGGAGTTAGAGGAGCAAGATACCGCCTAGCCGCTGGGAGTTAGAGGAGCAAGATACAGCCTAGCTGCTGGGAGTTAGAGGAGCAAGATACAGCCTAGCTGCTGGGAGTTAGAGGAGCAAGATACAGCGTAGCTGCTGGGAGTTAAGAGGAGCAAGATACAGCCTAGCTGCTGGGAGTTAGAGGAGCAAGATACAGCCTAGCTGCTGGGAGTTAGAGGAGCAAGATACAGCGTAGCTGCTGGGAGTTAGAGGAGCAAGGTACAGCCTAGCTGCTGGGAGTTAGAGGAGCAAGATACAGCCTAGCTGCTGGGAGTTAGAGGAGCAAGATACAGCCTAGCTGCTGGGGAGTTAGAAGAGCAAGATACAGCCTAGCTGCTGGGGAGTTAGAGGAGCAAGATACAGCCTAGCTGCTGGGAGTTAGAGGAGCAAGATACAGCCTAGCTGCTGGGGAGTTAGAGGAGCAAGATACAGCCTAGCTGCTGGGGAGTTAGAGGAGCAAGATACAGCCTAGCTGCTGGGGAGTTAGAGGAGCAAGATACAGCCTAGCTGCTGGGAGTTAGAGGAGCAAGATACAGCCTAGCTGCTGGGAGTTAGAGGAGCAAGATACAGCCTAGCTGTTGTGGAGTTAGAGGAGCAAGATAACAAGATAACCTAGCTGTGGAGTTAGGGCACCAAGATAACAAGATAACCAAACTGCTGTGAAGTCATTCGATAATTAGCTGTCCTTTGTTTACATCGGGCCTGGTTCGCCAATTGGGCCTCCGGGTCGTTAAGACATTGCCAGAGTTTGGATGGACCTCAACTACCTTACACCCCCCCCCGCGCCCCTGCGCCCCCCTTCACGCTGCAGGGTACGTACCCCATCGTGTAGCATTCCGTCGGGAGGTGGGGCGAGCGTGGTCCTCATAGCTTCCTCCTCCTCCTCCTGCTTCTCCTTCTGCCGGAGCTCCTCCTGCGTCAGTTTGTGGCAGATGGCCGGGGAGTTGAGGAGCGGCAGGTCGACCACCCGCTCCTCGTAGCCAGGGCAGCAAGGGGCGTCGCACAGCCTCACGCCCCTGAGCATCTTCCACCCGCCCATGCAGCACGTCACCTGATGGGGGAGGAAGGGAGACAGAGAGTCACAACACGTCACCTGATGGGGGAGGAAGGGAGACAGAGAGTCACAACACGTCACCTGATGGGGGAGGAAGAGAGACAGAGAGTCACAACACGTCACCTGATGGGGGAGGAAGGGAGACAGAGAGTCACAACACGTCACCTGATGGGGGAGGAAGGGAGACATGGAGGAAGACCAGGACACCAAAAAAAGAATGTTTCTTTCACCCAGTCATGTCACCCGCCACGCTCGCTCGCCTTGATAAACACTATCATTTACGAGATAAACGCTATCATTTACTACATGTTATCATCACACACACACACACATATTAGCATGAAGGGCGCGACCATCAGATAATGATAAAAGGGCGTAATGGTTGTAATGGTTGCGTCAGACTGGGCTAAAGGCCATGAAATTGAGGGAGGGAATGGCGTTCTGTAACCCAGATGTAGAGTAAGGGTAAGGGTGGCTTAGGAATGGGGGTGCATTTGGCTATAATTAAATGGGGAAAGTTAAGAAAAAAGTAATTTTCAAAGATTAAAAGGTTAGGAATGTGTTGTGGAGGTATGAAGGAGTTAAAATACCCACCCCGTATTTTGAAAGGCATACGAGAGTAAGGAAATGGTTGGGCAACATGATAAAATAGAAGAAGTAAATATGGACATTGTGTAGATCATAAATAACTTGACCATTAATGCATCAGAAGTAGATTGTCGCTATAAACCACCTCATTAAGCTGATAGATTCATAAATAGGGGGTTTAATAGAGGAAATATATGTTAAGGCTACGAATAATACGTTCAGATGTGTATTCAACCAATGGATGACACATTTAACAGTCCAGCACTAACAACATGGAATGGGTAAACAGGCTTAGTAATGGGTAAACAGGGTTAGTAATAACTGAAACTCAGGATCCTAACGAAGTTTCCCAGTGTGCACAGGGGAAAAGTTAGTCATGGGGGAAAATATGGGTAACTAGCTTGTTAAGAAGGAACAACTTAATTTAGTGGTGGACTAAGAAAACAGAGGGAACTAAGTCGTAAAAAATAAGCTCTTATTAGAATATGGTCCAATTTAAACGTCTTTCATGTAAACAAGAGGAAATGCTAAGGAGCCAGAAAGCATTTGACGCTACCCAATTGAAGATAACGTTAGTGAAAGGAAGACAAAAGATATACGGTAGAGGGGCGTAAATTGTGGGAAAAGAAATATATGTTCAGAGAGACAGTTGCCAAACGCTGCTACATCTTGCAATAGGTGTATCTTGTGAATAATTTCCTTATGTTTTTATTTTATTTTAATACTCTTGTCGACCTAGAAGCATTGTATTATTGCACGAAAGTCTTGAAATAGAGGCATATCTGCTTATAAGAATGATATGGTACGACTTCAAAGCAGAGAATAGTCTTACGCTCCGCTTTGGTCGTACGCCCGCCCGCGGGGTCCGGCCACCAGTGTTATTGTTACGCTCCGCTTTGGTCGTACGCCCGCCCGCGGGGTCCGGCCACCAGTGTTATTGTTACGCTCCGCTTTGGTCGTACGCCCGCCCGCGGGGTCCGGGCACCAGTTGTTATTGTAACTGGGTTTGGGTTAATTATCGAATTTACATCATAAATCCTTCATATATTGTCCTTTGTAGTAATCGTAATAATAACAGAAAACCTTCAATGCTTTTATAATGTAAGTTTAATACGTGTTACGGTTGTGGGATAATGACCCTTGACCAGGTGAGAGCTATTAGATCGGAAAACATGTCTACCCACGGCTGTTGTTGCCAGTTTAACTGTCGCCTGCAGAGTGTGTGGACGTGACTACTGTGAAGTCTGACTACAGTGCATTGACTCGGTAATTTCTCCTGGCGTCAGAGCTGTGAAGTGGGACGACAGTGCATTCACACTGTAATTTGTCCAGTGGGAGAATTGCTTGCCTCGCTAACAAGCAAACGAAGGAAGAATAAGTGAGTCTCTCTCTCTCTCTCTCTCTCTCTCTCTCTCTCTCTCAAACCCATGATAGTCTTCAACTTTAAGACTCTTAGTTTTGTAAGTGTAAAAGTTCAGTTTTGTTTGAATTTCGTGATGGGTGCTGGAGAACCAGTGTTTCATAGTGGGATGGAAGGGCTTCGTCAAATGTACAATTTGGTAACAGCTTTCTGGCTTGAGTGTGTGTGTGTGTGTGTGTGTGTGTGTCATGGATACCTATTTTGAAAGCATGTTTTCCATTATGGTATGGATTTTAGGTATTGATATTTAGGTGTTTGGGATTTTTAGGTATTGATATTTAGGTGTTTGGGATTTTTAGGTATTGTCATGAGGTGTTTAGGATTTTAGGTATTGGTATTGAGGTGTTTGGATTTTTAGGTATTGATGTTTAGGTGTTTGGGATTTTTAGGTATTGATATTTAGGTGTTTAAGATTTTTAGGTATTGGTATTGAGGTGTTTGCGATTTTAGGTATTGATATTCAGGTTTTTGGGATTTTAGGTATTGATATTGAGGTATTTGGGATTTTTAGGTATTGGTTTTAGGTGTTTGGGATTTTTAGGTATTGGTATGAGGTGTTTGGGATTTTTAGGTATTGATATTTAGGTGTTTGGGATTTCAGGTATTGGTATTGAGGTGTTTGGATTTTTAGGTATTGATATTTAGGTGTTTGGGATTTTTAGGTATTGATATTGAGGTGTTTGGGATTTTTAGGTATTGTCATGAGGTGTTTAGGATTTCAGGTATTGGTATTGAGGTGTTTGGATTTTTAGGTATTGATATTTAGGTGTTTGGGATTTTAGGTATTGATATTGAGGTGTTTGGGATTTTTAGGTATTGATATTTAGGTGGGATTTTAGGTATTGATATTTAGGTGTTTGGGATTTTTAGCTATTGATATTGAGGTGTATGGGATTTTAGGTATTGGTATTTAGGTATTTGGGATTTTAGGTATTGATATTTAGGTGTTTGGGATTGTAGGTTTGATATTTAGGTGTTTGGGATTTTAGTTATTGATATTGAGGTGTTTGGGATTTTAGGTATTGGTATTGAGGTGTTTGGGATTTTTAGGTATTGATATTGAGGTGTTTGAGATTTTTAGGTCTTGATATTTAGGTGTTTGAGATTTTAGGTATTGATATTTAGGTGTTTGGGATTTTAGGTATTGATATTAAGGTGTTTTATTGCAGTTAGGTCCAGAAATACATGTTTGTTTGGGTGATAGTTTGAGCAGCAGCAACAGCGAGGCTGAAGGGAAATGGTTTGAATATGTCATTAAGGTGTTTCACGTCCAGACGCCAGTGAAAATGGGATAGGGAAGAAAAAATAAGAAAATGGGATGGGGAAGAAAAAAAAAACGAAAATGGGATGGGGAAGAAAAAACAAGAAAATGGGATGGGGAAGAAAAGACAAGAAAATGCGATGGGAAGAAAAAATAAGAAAATGGGATGGGGAAGAAAAAATAAGGAAATGGGATGGGGAAGAAAAAAAAACGAAAATGGGATGGGGAAGAAAAAATAAGAAAATGGGATTGGGAAGAAAAAAAAACGAAAATGGGATGGGGAAGAAAAAACAAGAAAATGGGATGGGGAAGAAAAAATAAGAAAATGGGATGGGGAAGAAAAAATAAGAAAATGGGATGGGGAAGAAAAAATAAGAAAATGGGATGGGGAAGAAAAAATAAGAAAATGGGATGGGGAAGAAATAATAAGAAAATGGGATGGGGAAGAAAAAATAAGAAAATGGGATGGAGAAGAAAAAATAAGAAAATGGGATGGGGAAGAAAAAATAAGGAAATGGGATGGGGAAGAAATAATAAGAAGATGGGATGGGGAAGAAAAAATAAGAAAATGGGATGGGGAAGAAAAAATAAGAAAATGGGATGGGGAAGAAAAAAATAAGAAAATGGGATGGGGAAGAAGAAAAAAAAAGGAAAATTTAAACATGTGATGCCATAGCATTGTTGCGTTTTTATTAGTTGAAACTATTTAAAAAAAAAAAAGGAGGACCAATAGACACGTTTAAACAATGGTTTGATTATCATTTCTCTTCAAATCCACAATTGGCATTTGTTTGCACCTTGTTAGCTACGCCATAAACTCACAATTTTCCTCTTTGAAAAGTCTGTAATATCTGTCTACTACACCTGGTTTAACTAGCTCGAACAGCCTCGTTAAGGAGCCAATGGATCTGTCTACACCACCTGGTTGATTCATGCATGATTGTCTGTTTAACTATCACAAACAGCCTCGTTTAGGAGCCAATGGTCTGTTTGAATTGTGTGACAGAAAAAGATCTTGCTCTATCTTGCCAATGTAGTTGGATAAGACAAAGTACACTTCGTGTGAAGGCAGTGGCGAGTGTGTAAACAATATGTTTATTGTCATTTTATCTACGTGTGAAGATGAGTGTAAACAAAACTCACGAAATGAATGGCCCAATGTAATAATCAGTTGATTATTTCATTGTTTGCAAGTTCAGTATATGCAAAATAACATGATAAATTCAACATAATGATTCACGTCTGTAGAGGATTGTAAGTCTCTTTAGCTCTGTAGAGGATTGTGAATATCTTTAGCTCTGTAGAGGATTGTAAGTCTCTTTAGTTCTGTAGAGGATTGTGGGTCTCTTTAGCTCTGTAGAGAATTGTGGGTCTCTTTCGCTCTGTAGAGGATTGTGGGTCTCTTTAGTTCTGTAGAGGATTGTGGGTCTCTTTAGCTCTGTAGAGGATTGTGGGTCTCTTTAGCTCTGTAGAGGATTGTGGGTCTCTTTAGTTCTGTAGAGGATTGTGGGTCTCTTTAGCTCTGTAGAGGATTGTGGGTCTCTTTAGTTCTGTAGAGGATTGTAAGTCTCTTTAGCTCTGTAGAGGATTATGGGTCTCTTTAGCTCTGTAGAGAATTGTGGGTCTCTTTAGTTCTGTAGAGGATTGTAAGTCTCTTTAGCTCTGTAGAGGATTGTGAATCTCTTTAGCTCTGTAGAGGATTGTGGGTCTCTTTAGTTCTGTAGAGGATTGTAAGTCTCTTTAGCTCTGTAGAGGATTGTGGGTCTCTTTAGTTCTGTAGAGGATTGTGGGTCTCTTTAGCTCTGTAGAGGATTGTGGGTCTCTTTAGTTCTGTAGAGGATTGTGGGTCTCTTTAGTTCTGTAGAGGATTGTGGGTATCTTTAGCTCTGTAGAGGATTGTAAGTCTTTAGCTCTGTAGAGGATTGTGAATCTCTTTAGCTCTGTAGAGGATTGTGGGTCTCTTTAGCTCTGTAGAGGATTGTGGGTCTCTTTAGTTCTGTAGAGGATTGTAAGTCTCTTTAGCTCTGTAGAGGATTGTGAATCTCTTTAGCTCTGTAGAGGATTGTGGATCTCTTTAGCTCTGTAGAGGATTGTAAGTCTCTTTAGCTCTGTAGAGGATTGTGAATCTCTTTAGCTGTGTAGAGGATTGTGGGTCTCTTTAGTTCTGTAGAGGATTGTAAGTCTCTTTAGCTCTGTAGAGGATTGTGGGTCTCTTTAGCTCTGTAGAGGATTGTGGGTCTCTTAGCTCTGTAGAGGATTGTAAGTCTCTTTAGCTCTGTAGAGGATTGTAAGTCTCTTTAGCTCTGTAGAGGATTGTGAATCTCTTTAGCTCTGTAGAGGATTGTGAATCTCTTTAGCTCTGTAGAGGATTGTGGGTCTCTTTAGCTCTGTAGAGGATTGTAAGTCTCTTTAGCTCTGTAGAGGATTGTGGGTCTCTTTAGTTCTGTAGAGGATTGTAAGTCTCTTTAGCTCTGTAGAGGATTGTGAATCTCTTTAGCTCTGTAGAGGATTGTGGGTCTCTTTAGCTCTGTAGAGGATTGTGGGTCTCTTTAGCTCTGTAGAGGATTGTAAGTCTCTTTAGCTCTGTAGAGGATTGTGGGTCTCTTTAGCTCTGTAGAGGATTGTAAGTCTCTTTAGCTCTGTAGAGGATTGTGGGTCTCTTTAGCTCTGTAGAGGATTGTGGGTCTCTTTAGCTCTGTAGAGGATTGTGGGTCTCTTTAGTTCTGTAGAGGATTGTAAGTCTCTTTAGCTCTGTAGAGGATTGTGAATCTCTTTAGCTCTGTAGAGGATTGTGGGTCTCTTTAGCTCTGTAGAGGATTGTGGGTCTCTTTAGTTCTGTAGAGGATTGTGGGTCTCTTTAGCTCTGTAGAGGATTGTAAGTCTCTTTAGCTCTGTAGAGGATTGTGAATCTCTTTAGCTCTGTAGAGGATTGTGGGTCTCTTTAGCTCTGTAGAGGATTGTGGGTCTCTTTAGTTCTGTAGAGGATTGTGGGTCTCTTTAGCTCTGTAGAGGATTGTGGGTCTCTTTAGCTCTGTAGAGGATTGTAAGTCTCTTTAGCTCTGTAGAGGATTGTGAATCTCTTTAGCTCTGTAGAGGATTGTGGGTCTCTTTAGTTCTGTAGAGGATTGTAAGTCTCTTTAGCTTTGTAGAGGATTGTGGGTCTCTTTAGCTCTGTAGAGGATTGTAAGTCTCTTTAGCTCTGTAGAGGATTGTGGGTCTCTTTAGCTCTGTAGAGGATTGTAAGTCTCTTTAGCTCTGTAGAGGATTGTGAATCTCTTTAGCTCTGTAGAGGATTGTGGGTCTCTAGCTCTGTAGAGGATTGTAAGTCTCTTTAGCTCTGTAGAGGATTGTGGGTCTCTTTAGCTCTGTAGAGGATTGTAAGTCTCTTTAGCTCTGTAGAGGATTGTGGGTCTCTTTAGCTCTGTAGAGGATTGTGGGTCTCTTTAGCTCTGTAGAGAATTGTGGGTCTCTTTAGTTCTGTAGAGGATTGTAAGTCTCTTTAGCTCTGTAGAGGATTGTGAATCTCTTTAGCTCTGTAGAGGATTGTGGGTCTCTTTAGTTCTGTAGAGGATTGTGGGTCTCTTTAGTTCTGTAGAGGATTGTGGGTCTCTTTAGCTCTGTATAGGATTGTGGGTCTCTTTAGTTCTGTAGAGGATTGTAAGTCTCTTTAGCTCTGTAGAGGATTGTGGGTCTCTTTAGTTCTGTAGAGGATTGTGGATCTCTTTAGCTCTGTAGAGGATTGTGGGTCTCTTTAGTTCTGTAGAGGATTGTAAGTCTCTTTAGCTCTGTAGAGGATTGTGAATCTCTTTAGCTCTGTAGAGGATTGTGGATCTCTTTAGCTCTGTAGAGGATTGTAAGTCTCTTTAGCTCTGTAGAGGATTGTGAATCTCTTTAGCTGTGTAGAGGATTGTGGGTCTCTTTAGTTCTGTAGAGGATTGTAAGTCTCTTTAGCTCTGTAGAGGATTGTGGGTCTCTTTAGCTCTGTAGAGGATTGTGGGTCTCTAGCTCTGTAGAGGATTGTAAGTCTCTTTAGCTCTGTAGAGGATTGTAAGTCTCTTTAGCTCTGTAGAGGATTGTGAATCTCTTTAGCTCTGTAGAGGATTGTGAATCTCTTTAGCTCTGTAGAGGATTATGGGTCTCTTTAGCTCTGTAGAGGATTGTAAGTCTCTTTAGCTCTGTAGAGGATTGTGGGTCTCTTTAGTTCTGTAGAAGATTGTAAGTCTCTTTAGCTCTGTAGAGGATTGTTAATCTCTTTATCTCTGTAGAGGGTTGTGGGTCTCTTTAGTTCTGTAGAGGATTGTGGGTATCTTTAGCTCTGTAGAGGATTGTAAGTCTCTTTAGCTCTGTAGAGGATTGTGGGTCGCTTTAGCTCTGTAGAGGATTGTAAGTCTCTTTAGCTCTGTAGAGGATTGTAAGTCTCTTTAGCTCTGTAGAGGATTGTGGGTCTCTTTAGCTCTGTAGAGGATTGTGGGTCTCTTTAGCTCTGTAGAGGATTGTGGGTCTCTTTAGTTCTGTAGAGGATTGTAAGTCTCTTTAGCTCTGTAGAGGATTGTGAATCTCTTTAGCTCTGTAGAGGATTGTGGGTCTCTTTAGTTCTGTAGAGGATTGTGGGTCTCTTTAGTTCTGTAGAGGATTGTGGGTCTCTTTAGCTCTGTAAAGGATTGTAAGTCTCTTTAGCTCTGTAGAGGATTGTGAATCTCTTTAGCTCTGTAGAGGATTGTGGGTCTCTTTAGCTCTGTAGAGGATTGTGGGTCTCTTTAGTTCTGTAGAGGATTGTGGGTCTCTTTAGCTCTGTAGAGGATTGTGGGTCTCTTTAGTTCTGTAGAGGATTGTAAGTCTCTTTAGCTCTGTAGAGGATTGTGAATCT
>NC_092279.1:2901642-2924142 GCF_036320965.1 Panulirus ornatus
CCCTCCTCACACACCATATTGTCCTCAGACATTTCATTAAGAACGCATTCACCAAACATACTCATCTTCGCCATCAAGGATACTAACCTATATTTCCATGGGATTCTCAATTCATCCAGAACCTTCGCCCCCTCACCCACCCTATGGCTCGCTTCACCTCCCATGGTTCCATTCGCTGACATGTCCACTCCCACTTATCGGAAACACTCGCCATCTTTTTAAGTTCTTCATTTAAACTTACACTTCAAATAATCTCTCTCTTTTCACCTCTGAAGCTCATAACCTTGCCTGGACTTCCATTCACTCTCAACTTTCTCCGTTTCACACGCTCTTCTGGACTCAGACACCAGCTTCTACAGTTTCTCTCTTGAATCTGCACCAAAGGAACACGGGAACAAGGAAAGGCTAGAGGCGAAATCCTTGAAACCAGCCTTTTTGATCTTAAGGTATATTCTTTATATAGTTTGAGCCTTGCTCTGTCGGCTACTTTGAACGAATTTAGTGAACTGGGTGTAGTCAGTAATACTTTCCAAAAGCAGCAACTTTTTTTTTCTTTGCCTCAAAATGGCCTTCAAGGTCAGAATGCAATAATTTAAAACCTCAAATTCTCATATACTTACACCCAAATTGTGTGCTCTGGTTCTGTCCATCGACAGAACGTCGACCCCTGTATACCACATCGTCCAATTCACTCTGTCCTGTGCATGCCTCTAACCCTCCTGCATGTTTTGGCCCCGATCGCTCAAAATCTCTTTTCACTCCATCCTTCCACCTCCAATTTGGTCTCCCACTTCTTTTCCCCTCCACCTCTGACACACAAATCCTCTTTATCAACCTTTCCTCACTCATTTTCTCCACGTATATAACAGCGAATAGTGAAATCATCATAAGGTCCCGTTTTCTGTGATTATTTACGTTTGCTTTGCGATGGGCTGAGTGTCAAATAAGATGTTATTAAGGAAAGAGTGTGGCTGTGAGGAAGGCATTGGAATAACAGTTTAAGGGAGCGTTAGGAGGACATGGAATTCTGGGGTGCGACCATGTCATCCTCCACTGAACCTCTCGATCTTTACCGTCCCGTGAGGGTGGGGCCAGTTCGATCCTAGAAATGGCTAAGGATGGCTGGAGCCATTTATGTGATGTATGTTGCGTGGACATTTATTGTAAATGGCCTGGGGTGGTAGGAGCCATATATGTGTTATATGTGACGGGGATGTTCACTATAAATGGCCAGGGGTGATAGGAGCCATTGGTGTGCTCTATTACCTGGACATTCACTATAAATGGCCTGGGATGATAGGAGCCATTTGTGTGCTATGTTACACGGACATTCACTATAAATGGCCAGGGGTGATAGGAGCCATTTATATTGTAGATTACATGAGCATTCTTTATAAATGGCTAGGGATGATAGGTGCCATTTATGTGCTGTTTGTAACCTTGATATTTCCTATAAATGGCCAGAGATGATATGAGCAATTTAAGTGCTATATGTTACCTAGACTCTCCTTATTAATGGCCAAAGGTGATAGGAGCCATTTATGTGGTATATGTTACCAGGACATTCACTATAAATGGCTAGGAATGACAGGAACCACTTGTGTACTCTGATTTTAAATGGAAAGTCTCTGTCAATGGCCTGGAAGGATGGGACACCATTTCTTTGCTAAATATTTCGTGGACATTTATGGCAAATGACCTTGGATGATTGCCTTTAATGTGTTACATGTTACATTAATATTCACGGTAAATGGCTAGTGGTGAACGGAGCCATTTATGTACCATATCGTACGCGAACAGTTACTGTAAATGGCCTGAGATGGTAAGAACCATCTATGTCCATTTACTGTAAATGGCCAGGGATGATAGGAGCCATTTACGTGCCATATCATACGTGAACATTTATTGTAAATGGCCATGAATAATCCATATATGTACCATACCACGAACATTTGCCATAAATGGCTTGGGATGACAAGAGACCATTTAACTGCGTAAGGTTTAGATGGGCATTTACTGATACAAAATCGTCAGCTAAATAGATATGCTTTTCGTAATAGATTAAACCGTCTGGATTACAGTATATTTGGTCATGACTCATGGCAATCAGGCCGAGGTACAGAAAGGGCCAAGAGTCGAGTCCGTGAAAAGAAAACGGATCCCGTGTTATTGTTGGAGTGTGTATTTACGTTAATGGTGGCGCTCCCTGCCGGGTTACCGTCCAACCACTGCTTTTTTTTTTTTTTCTCTCTCTCTCTTTGCACGTTGCCACTGCAGAATAATGACAATATATCTGCCACTGCAGAATAATGACACTATCTCTGCCACTGCAGGATAATGACAATATCTGCCACTGTAGAATAATGACTATATCTGCCACTGTAGAATAATGACAATATATCTCTGCCCACTGTAGAATAATGACACTATCTCTGCCACTGTAGAATAATGACAATATATCTCTGCCCACTGTAGAATAATGACACTATCTCTGCCCACTGCAGAATAATGACACTATCTCTGCCACTGCAGAATAATGACACTATCTCTGCCCACTGCAGGATAATGACACTATCTCTGCCCACTGCAGAATAATGACAATATATCTCTGCCCACTGCAGAATAATGACAATATCTGCCACTGTAGAATAATGACTATATCTGCCACTGCAGGATAATGACAATATATCTCTGCCCACTGTAGAATAATGACTATATCTGCCACTGTAGAATAATGACAATATATCTCTGCCCACTGCAGGATAATGACACTATCTCTGCCCACTGCAGAATAATGACAATATCTGCCACTGTAGAATAATGACTATATCTGCCACTGTAGAATAATGACAATATATCTCTGCCACTGCAGAATAATGACAATATCTCTCTGCCCACTGTAGAATAATGGCAATATATCTCTGCCACTGCAGAATAATGACAATATCTCTCTGCCCACTGTAGAATAATGGCAATATATCTCTGCCACTGCAGAATAATGACAATATCTCTCTGACCACTGCAGAATAATGACAATATATCTCTGCCCACTGTAGAATAATGACAATATATCTCTGCCCACTGTAGAATAATGGCAATATATCTCTGCCACTGCAGAATAATGACAATATCTCTCTGACCACTGCAGAATAATGACAATATCTCTGCCCACTGTAGAATAATGGCAATATATCTCTGCCACTGCAGAATAATGACAATATATCTCTGCCCACTGCAGAATAATGACACTATCTCTGCCCACTGCAGAATAATGACAATATATCTCTGCCCACTGCAGAATAATGACAATATCTCTCTGCCCACTGTAGAATAATGACAATATATCTCTGCCCACTGCAGAATAATGACAATATATCTCTGCCCACTGCAGAATAATGACAATATATCTCTGCCCACTGCAGAATAATGACAATATCTCTCTGTCCACTGTAGAATAATGGCAATATATCTCTGCCACTGCAGAATAATGACAATATCTGCCACTGTAGAATAATGACTATATCTGCCACTGTAGAATAATGACAATATATCTCTGCCACTGCAGAATAATGACAATATATCTCTGCCACTGCAGAATAATGACACTCTGCCACTGCAGAATAATGACAATATATCTCTGCCCACTGCAGAATAATGACTATATCTCTGCCACTGCAGAATGACAATATATCTCTGCCCACTGCAGAATAATGACAATATATCTCTGCCACTGCAGAATAATGACAATATATCTCTGCCACTGCAGAATAATGACAATATATCTCTGCCCACTGCAGAATAATGACAATATCTCTGCCCACTGCAGAATAATGACAATATATCTCTGCCACTGCAGAATAATGACAATATCTCTGCCCACTGCAGAATAATGACAATATATCTCTGCCCACTGCAGAATAATGACAATATCTCTGCCACTGCAGAATAATGACAATATCTGCCACTGTAGAATAATGACAATATATCTCTGCCCACTGCAGAATAATGACAATATCTCTGCCCACTGCAGAATAATGACAATATATATCTGCCCACTGCAGAATAATGACAATATATCTCTGCCCACTGCAGAATAATGACAATATATATCTGCCCACTGCAGAATAATGACAATATATCTCTGCCCACTGCAGAATAATGACAATATATATCTGCCCACTGCAGAATAATGACAATATATCTCTGCCCACTGTAGAATAATGACAATATATCTCTGCCACTGTAGAATAATGGCAATATATCTCTGCCCACTTTAGAATAATGACAATATATCTCTGCCCACTGCAGAATAATGACAATATATCTCTGCCCACTGCAGAATAATGACAATATATCTCTGCCCACTGCAGAATAATGACAATATATCTCTGCCCACTGCAGAATAATGACAATATATCTCTGCCACTGCAGAATAATGACAATATATCTCTGCCCACTGCAGAATAATGACAATATATCTCTGCCCACATCCAACCCAGGTGTTGATCTGCCCTGCCATAGATGGCGACTTAAGACGGGTCGGAAGGAATGGCTTTGGACCTCCTCCCCTCCTGTATTATCCCAAGGAAGGAACAGAGGCAGGAGACAAGCGAGGATTCGCCTTACCCTAAGGCTCAGTTATACGAAGGAAATGACATTGTGTGTGTGTGTGTGTGTGTGTGTGTGTGTGTGTGTGTGTATGTATGTATGTGTGTGTGTGTGTGTGTACACGCTTAACTGCCCCCCCCCCCCCCCACGACCCACAGTTTAACAATCAATGACCCAGACCATAAACTGCCAGTTATTGATTACTCCAGTTTACACCCACATACATCATTGGGGGGTCAGGTCAGAGGTCAAGCCATCATATCCAAGGGTCGTACCGTCGTGCTCAAGGGTTGTATACCGTCGTGTGCTCAAGGGTCGTTCCGTCGTGCTCAAGGGTTGTATACCGTGGTGTGCTCAAGTCGTAGCGTGGTGTGCTCAAGTCGTACCGTCGTGTGCTCAAGGGTCGTACCGTCGTGTGCTCAAGTCTCGTACCGTCGTGTGCTCAAGGCTCGTACCGTCGTGTGCTCAAGTCTTCGTACCGTCGTCTGCTCAAGTCTCGTACCATCATGCTCAAGGGTCGTACCGTCGTGTGCTCGTCTCGTACCGTCGTGCTCAAGTCTCGTACCGTCGTGCTCAAGTCTTCGTACCGTCGTGCTCAAGTCTCGTACCATCATGCTCAAGGGTCGTACCGTCGTGCTCAAGGGTCGTACCGTCGTGCTCAAGTCTCGTACCGTCGTGCTCAAGTCTTCGTACCGTCGTGCTCAAGGGTCGTACCATCATGCTCAAGGGTCGTACCGTCGTGTGCTCAAGTCTCGTACCGTCGTGTGCTCAAGGGTCGTACCGTCGTGTGCTCAAGTCTTCGTACCGTCGTGCTCAAGTCTTCGTACCGTCGTGTGCTCAAGTCTCGTACCGTCGTGTGCTCAAGTCTTCGTACCGTCGTGTGCTCAAGTCTCGTACCATCGTGTGCTCAAGTCTCGTACCATCATGCTCAAGGGTCGTACCGTCGTGTGCTCAAGTCTCGTACCGTCGTGTGCTCAGGTCTTCGTACCGTCGTGTGCTCAAGTCTCGTACCATCATGCTCAAGGGTCGTACCGTCGTGTGCTCAAGTCTCGTACCGTCGTGTGCTCAAGTCTCGTACCGTCGTGTGCTCAAGTCTCGTACCATCGTGTGCTCAAGTCTCGTACCGTCGTGTGCTCAAGTCTCGTACCATCATGCTCAAGGGTCGTACCGTCGTGTGCTCAAGTCTCGTACCATCGTGTGCTCAAGTCTCGTACCGTCGTGTGCTCAAGTCTCGTACCGTCGTGTGCTCAAGTCTCGTACCGTCGTGTGCTCAAGTCTCGTACCATCGTGTGCTCAAGTCTCGTACCGTCGTGTGCTCAAGTCTCGTACCGTCGTGTGCTCAAGTCTTCGTACCATCATGCTCAAGTCTCGTACCGTCGTGTGCTCAAGTCTCGTACCATCATGCTCAAGGGTCGTACCGTCGTGTGCTCAAGTCTTCGTACCGTCGTGTGCTCAAGTCTCGTACCATCATGCTCAAGGGTCGTACCATCGTGTGCTCAAGTCTCGTACCGTCGTGTGCTCAAGTCTCGTACCATCATGCTCAAGGGTCGTACCGTCGTGTGCTCAAGTCGTACCGTCGTGTGCTCAAGGGTCGTACCATCATGCTCAGGTCTTCGTACCGTCGTGTGCTCAAAATCGGGCCTCATCTTGCTCCCGGGGGATCATCCCACTTGTTTGTGGCCCCCGCGGGGGAGGCGATGGCCCGAGAGGACGCAGGTGGGGCGCGGCGAGGGCCCGGGTGGCAGAGGTATAGGTCAAGAGGCGTCTAGTGTGTAGGGAGAGGCGTGGGAGGTGGAGCTGGCGGGGTCAAGTGGGGATCTCCTGTCCTCCCGCCCGCCCGCCCGCCATCTTGGCCCCGAGACCAAGACGCTCTTCTAAAACGCCCGGGAAATTTTTTCGTAAGACCCGAATTCTTTTATTTTATCTCGATTTGTCATTATTTATCATTATTTATGTCGATTTGTCATATTATTTACCATTATTTATATTTTTTCCTTAATTGGGATAATTGTATTCGGGATTTTGATATTAATTTATCGTTTTTTATATATATTTTCTTTGAACGAATTGCTCTCTCAACTCGTCTCTTGCTGCTATTGCGATTGGCCCGGACCCTATATGACGTCATAGGCTTCTCGCTCATTGGTGGATGGCTCAATTGCTGTTGAGTTCCCCCCACAAACCACCAGTTTGGCGGTGGAATAATGGAGGAACAGGGGCCACGACAGTCACCCAAGTAGGCCGACACCAAAGGACCACTTGCCATAAAGTAGTAATAAGATTTAAGTTACTTATAAGTACTTCAACCTTACTTATTTTCTCTCTTAAGTTGGTCCAAAATGGCTGATTGCCTGTCGCCCGCCACAAGGGGTCGTTAAGAATCAGTCAGCCATTGAGGGATTAAGATGTTGGAGGACGAGTGGTCTTGTGGGAGGAGAACACACTCTGGTGTAGTGGGAGGGTACACGACACGCCCACACTCTGGTACTATATATATATATATATATATATATATATATATATATATATATATATATATATATATATATATATATATATATTATCCCTGGGGATAGGGGAAAAAGAATACTTCCCACGTATTACCTGCGTGTCGTAGAAGGCGACTAAAAGGGGAGGGAGCGGGGAGCTGGAAATCCTCCCCTCTCGTTTTTTTTTTTTTTTAATTTTCCAAAAGAAGGAACAGAGAAGGGGGCCAGGTGAGGATATTCCCTCAAAGGCCCAGTCCTCTGTTCTTAACGCTACCTCGCTAATGCGGGAAATGGCGAATAGTTTGAAAGAAAAGAATATATATATATATATATATATATATATATATATATATATATATATATATATATATATATATATAGAGAGAGAGAGAGAGAGAGAGAGAGAGAGAGAGAGAGAGATAGATAGTGCTCGTTCGTATGCATTATATTAGTGTATATATATATATATATTCCTATGAGTCCACGGGGGAAAATGAAACACGATAAGTTCCCAAGTGCACTTTCGTGTCATAATCACATCATCAGGTGAGACACAGAGAGAAATATAACAGTCAGTTGATATACAACGAAGAGACGGAGCAAGGACGCCATTCGGTAAACATATATATATATATATATATATATATATATATATATATATATATATATATATATATATATATATATATATATTGCATTTAAACGCGCACTTCCATAGAGCATACAAACCTCTAACAGCCAGGATCGAACCCGGGACTCCCTTAACCTAGTGGTAGCGCGCCCGCCTACCACTCTGGGGTGTCCTGGGTTCGATCCTGGCTGTTGGGAGTTAATGTATATATATATATATATATATATATATATATATATATATATATATATATATATATATATATATATATATATATCGGGTTATTAAAAATGTCATAACATTTAAAGTAAAAATTCACTTTGTGTGTGTATCTCTCTCTCTCGGGTTGTCAAAAACGCCATAGCATTTAAAGTAAAAACTCGCTCTGTTTTTTTTTCATAGAATCTTTTGAAATTCCAACTTTAGTAAAGCCATCAAATACTTATATACTCTCGTAAGCTCTTGTGAATACTTATAAAACTCTTAAGAAAATACTTTTAAGTACTTATAGATCTATTCTCCATATATTCATATACATACTTAGGCTAATATCTATAATTGGACTATCTTTATATCTGTCTAAATCAAGTGACCCCCCTTCTAAATCAAGTGACCCCCCTTCTAAATCAAGTGACCCCCCTTCTAAATCAAGTGACCCCCCCTTCTAAATCAAGTGACCCCCCTTCTAAATCAAGTGACCCCCCTTCTAAATTAAGTGACCCCCTTCTAAATCAAGTGACACCCCTTCTAAATCAAGTGACCCCCCTTCTAAATCAATTGACCCCCCTTCTAAATCAAGTGACCCCCCTTCTAAATCAAGTGACCCACCCTTCTAAATCAAGTGACCCCCCTTCTAAATCAAGTGACCCCCCTTCTAAATCAAGTGACCCCCCTTCTAAATCAAGTGACCCCCCTTCTAAATCAAGTGACCCCCCTTCTAAATCAAGTGACCCCCCTTCTAAATCAAGTGACCCCCCTTCTAAATCAAGTGACCCCCCTTCTAAATCAAGTGACCCCCCTTCTAAATCAATTGACCCCCCTTCTAAATCAAGTGACCCCCCTTCTAAATCAAGTGACCCCCACTTCTAAATCAAGTGACCCCCCTTCTAAATCAAGTGACCCCCCTTCTAAATCAATTGACCCCCCTTCTAAATCAGTTGACCCCCCTTCTAAATCAAGTGACCCCCCCTTCTAAATCAAGTGACCCCCCTTCTAAATCAATTGACCCCCTTCTAAATCAATTGACCCCCCTTCTAAATCAAGTGACCCCCCTTCTAAATCAAGTGACCCCCCTTCTAAATCAAGTGACCCCCCTTCTAAATCAAGTGACCCCCCCTTCTAAATCAAGTGACCCCCCTTCTAAATCAAGTGACCCCCTTCTAAATCAAGTGACCCCCCTTCTAAATCAAGTGACCCCCCTTCTAACTCAAGTGACCCCCCTTCTAAATCAGTTGATAATTTCTAGTGACGTATTTCTAAATCAAATAATACTTTCTCTCGAACTTTCTCGTGCAAATTATTGGAACAGACGCCTGGTTTAAGAGCAATAATAATAAAAGAAAATTTAGAAATTTTAGAAATTTCTAATGTGTCAATATAGAGTTTATTTATGACTGAGTCAGACACATCCTCTGGCGGCCCAGGGTCGAGAGTGTATGGGTTCGAATCCTAGTTGCTGGTAGTCAGTCCCCAGTTCACCCCAGCTGTTCATCATCCACCCATAGGGGTTTGTTTACTTAGCGTTAATGAGATGGCCTTAATAAGGGCTTCGGTCGCCCATGCCTTCTCTAGTTAACATAGAAAATAAAGGATAAATGATCTATAACCTCATTCATGTGTTCTCGTACCAGCTGATTGGTACAGCGAAGTCAACAGTACACACTACCATTGTTAGTGCCACTGTACCACTACCACTGTGACACTACCACCACCACCACTGTGATACTACCACTGCCACCACCACTGTGACACTACCACTACCACCACCACCACTGTGATACTACCACTGCCAGCGCCACTGTAACACTACCACCACCACTGTGACACTACCACTACCACCACCACCACTGTGATACTACCACTGCCAGCGCCACTGTAACACTACCACCACCACTGTGACACTACCACTACCACCACCACCACTGTGACACTAGCACTACCACCACCACCACTGTGATACTACCACTACCACCACCACTGTAACACTACCACTACCACCACCACTAACACTACCACTACCACCACCACTGTAACACAACCACTACCACCACCACTGTAACACAACCACTACCACCATCACTGTAACACTACCACTACCACCACCACTGTAACACATCCAGTGCCACCACCACTGTAACACAACCACTACCACCACCACTGTAACACTACCACTACCACCACCACTGTAACACTACCACCACCACTGTACCACTACCACCACCACTGTAACACTACCACTACCACCACCACTGTACCACTACCACCACCACTGTAACACTACCACTACCACCACCACTGTAACACTACCACCACCACTGTACCACTACCACCACCACTGTAACACTACCACTACCACCACCACTGTAACACTACCACTACCACCACCACCACTGTAACACTACCACTACCACCACCACTGTAACACTACCACTACCACCACCACTGTGACACTACCACTACCACCACCACTGTGACACTACCATTACCACCACCACTGTGACACTACCACTACCACCACCACTGTAACACTACCACCACCACTGTACCACTACCACCACCACTGTAACACTACCACTACCACCACCACTGTACCACTACCACCACCACTGTGACACTACCATTACCACCACCACTGTGACACTACCACTACTACCACCACTGTAACACTACCACTACCACCACCACTGTAACACTACCACTACCACCACCACTAACACTACCACTACCACCACCACCACTGTAACACAACCACTACCACCACCACTGTAACACAACCACTACCACCACCACTGTGACACTACCACTACCACCACTGTGATACTACCACTACCACCACCACTGTAACACTACCACTACCACCACCACTGTAACACTACCACTACCACCACCACTGTACCACTACCACCACCACTGTAATACAACCAGTGCCACCACCACTGTAACACAACCACTACCACCACCACTGTAACACTACCACTACCACCACCACTGTAACACTACCACCACCACTGTACCACTACCACCACCACTGTAACACTACCACCACCACTGTACCACTACCACCACCACTGTAACACTACCACCACCACTGTACCACTACCACCACCACTGTAACACATCCAGTGCCAGCAATATGTCTTTCGCACACCGAAGATGTTCCAGGGAAATAGAAGACTCGTCGAAATTGTATTACTGAATGTATAAGATACTGTATAAGATAATGTATCAAAGCCTTGTATTGGCACATATTCTGACCCCCCGCCCGCTTCCTGTACTTACGCCAAAGACAATACAGTATGATGGCAGCTGCTCTGGGTCCGGCCCCCTGGGAATGTATGATGGACCACGTCTGGGTCCGCGCTTTTATATACTGTGGTCTCCCGCGCATGTGCAGGAGGGTCGGGGCGCGGGAGGAGGTGGCCGAGATGACGGAGGGCCTCCACTTCCCCCGCGCCACTGTGGACTGGTAGGAGTGGTAGACTGTGGACTGGTAGACTGTGGACTGGTAGGAGTGGTAGACTGTGGACTGGTAGGAGTGGTAGACTGTGGACTGGTAGGAGTGGTAGACTGTGGACTGGTAGGAGTGGTAGACTGTGGACTGGTAGGAGTGGTAGACTGTGGACTGGTAGGTGTGGTAGACTGTGGACTGGTAGGAGTGGTAGACTGTGGACTGGTAGGAGTGGTAGACTGTGGACTGGTAGATGTGGTAGACTGTGGACTGGTAGGAGTGGTAGACTGTGGACTGGTAGGAGTGATAGACTTTGGACTGGTAGGAGTGGTAGACTGTGGACTGGTAGGAGTGGTAGACTGTGGACTGGTAGGAGTGGTAGACTGTGGACTGGTAGGAGTGGTAGACTGTGGACTGGTAGACTGTGGACTGGTAGTAGTGGTAGACTGTGGACTGGTAGGTGTGGTAGACTGTGGACTGGTAGGTGTTGTAGACTGTGGACTGGTAGGAGTGGTAGACTGGACTGGTAGGAGTGGTAGACTGTGGACTGGTAGGAGTGGTAGACTGTGGACTGGTAGAAGTGGTAGACTGTGGACTGGTAGGAGTGGTAGACTGTGGACTGGTAGGAGTGGTAGACTGTGGACTGGTAGAAGTGATAGACTGTGGACTGGTAGGAGTGGTAGACTGTGGACTGGTAGGAGTGGTAGACTGTGGACTGGTAGGAGTGGTAGACTGTGGACTGGTAGGAGTGGTAGACTGTGGACTGGTAGGAGTGGTAGACTTTGGACTGGTAGGAGTGATAGACTGTGGACTGGTAGGAGTGGTAGACTGTGGACTGGTAGGAGTGGTAGACTGTGGACTGGTAGGAGTGGTAGACTGTGGACTGGTAGGAGTGGTAGACTGTGGACTGGTAGGAGTGGTAGACTGTGGACTGGTAGGAGTGGTAGACTGTGGACTGGTAGGAGTGGTAGACTGTGGACTGGTAGGAGTGATAGACTGTGGACTGGTAGGAGTGATAGACTTTGGACTGGTAGGAGTGATAGACTGTGGACTGGTAGGAGTGATAGACTGTGGACTGGTAGGAGTGGTAGACTGTGGACTGGTAGGAGTGGTAGACTGTGGACTGGTAGGAGTGGTGGACTGTGGACTGGTAGAAGTGGTAGACTGTGGACTGGTAGGAGTGATAGACTGTGGACTGGTAGGAGTGGTAGACTGTGGACTGGTAGGAGTGGTAGACTGTGGACTGGTAGGAGTGGTAGACTGTGGACTGGTAGGAGTGGTAGACTGTGGACTGGTAGGAGTGGTAGACTGTGGACTGGTAGGAGTGGTAGACTGTGGACTGGTAGGAGTGATAGACTGTGGACTGGTAGGAGTGGTAGACTGTGGACTGGTAGGAGTGGTAGACTGTGGACTGGTAGAGTAGTAGACTGTGGACTGGTAGTAGTGGTAGACTGTGGACTGGTAGGAGTGGTAGACTGTGGACTGGTAGTAGTGGTAGACTGTGGACTGGTAGGAGTGGTAGACTGTGGACTGGTAGGAGTGGTAGACTGTGTACTGGTAGGAGTGGTAGACTGTGGACTGGTAGGAGTGGTAGACTGTGGACTGGTAGGAGTGGTAGACTGTGGACTGGTAGGAGTGGTAGACTTTGGACTGGTAGGAGTGGTAGACTGTGGACTGGTAGGAGTGGTAGACTGTGGACTGGTAGGAGTGGTAGACTGTGGACTGGTAGGAGTGGTAGACTGTGGACTGGTAGGAGTGGTAGACTGTGTACTGGTAGGAGTGGTAGACTGTGGACTGGTAGGAGTGGTAGACTGTGGACTGGTAGGAGTGGTAGACTGTGGACTGGTAGGATTGGTAGACTGTGGACTGGTAGGAGTGGTAGACTGTGGACTGGTAGGAGTGGTAGACTGTGGACTGGTAGGAGTGGTAGACTGTGGACTGGCAGGAGTGGTAGACTGTGGACTGGTAGGAGTGGTAGACTGTGGACTGGTAGAAGTGATAGACTGTGGACTGGTAGGAGTGGTAGACTGTGGACTGGTAGGAAGCCACAGATTGGTTTTGTAAGTAGGAGTAGATGCGACAGATTGGCGTTATAAGTAGAAGTAGATAAACTCTCAGGCAGCTGGCGAGGGCAAGTAGATGGTAGATGAAGTCTACACCAAACTGTCCAGGTTGATGATGGAACTTGAAATGGGGTAATTGACAGCTAATATTATGGGTTTGATGGTCCAGAATGTCGCAAGGGTTCGAATCCCGCCCTACAGACTGTGTGTGTGTGTGTGTGTGTGTGTGTGTGTGTGTGTGGCTTTATCAGACGCTGGCGGAGTGAACGCCGGAGAACTCAAAAAGTCGTTCATTTTAGGAGAATTAGACAGTGTCGTTCAAAGTTGCATAACCCACACTCCACACACACCATTGGCTCATGTCGCACGCCTTCATCCATTCCCGGCGCTAATGTCGCACGCCTTCATCCATTCCCGGCGCTAATGTCGCACGCCTTCATCCATTCCCGGCGCTAATGTCGCACGCCTTCATCCATTCCCGGCGCTAATGTCGCACGCCTTCATCCATTCCCGGCGCTAATGTCGCACGCCTTCATCCATTCCCGGCGCTGATGTCGCACGCCTTCATCCATTCCTGGCGCTACTGTCGCACGCCTTCATCCATTCCCGGCGCTAATGTCGCACGCCTTCATCCATTCCCGGCGCTAATGTCGCACGCCTTCATCCATTCCCGGCGCTAATGCCGCACGCCTTCATCCATTCCCGGCGCTAATGTCGCACGCCTTCATCCATTCCCGGCGCTACCCCGCCCCACAGGAAACAGCAACGTTTCCCACCCTCTGCTTCAGCGAAGCAGCGACAGGAAAACAGATCAAAAAGGCCACATTCGTCCACACTCAGTCTCCAGCTGTCATGTAATAATGCACCGAAACCACAGCTCCCTTTCCACATCCAGGCCCCACAGAACTTTCCATGGTTTACCCCAGACGCTTCACATGCCCTGGGTTCAGTCCATTGAGAAGCACGTCGACCCCGGTATACCACTGTTAGCTCTTTAGGGTAATTTTTGACGTCAGTTAGCGTAGTTCGCGAACGACAGTTAGAAATGGCAAAAGGCTCGAGTCTTGCTCCTGCAGGAGTGTTATTAATCCTGCGTGTGACCCGGGGCGCCTCGGGGTGGGTAGGGAGTCTAATTGATTACGAATTGGAAGAGCTGATGATAAGCCTCTGTGACACTTCGAATGTATTTATCCCATTCAGTTTTCTGTCATCAACACTCAGCGCTCCAGTCTTGTCTTAAAAAAGGTCCATTCCCCTCCTTGTCTTAAAACAGATCTATTCCCCTCCTTGCCTAAAAACAGGTCCATTCACCTCCTTGTCTTAAAACAGATCCATTCACCTCCTTGTCTTAAAACAGACCCATTTCCCTCCTTGATTTAAAACACATCCATTCCCCTCCCTGTCTTAAAACAGACCCATTCCCCTCCTTGTCTTAAAACAGACTCATTCCCCTTCTTGTTTTAAAAAAGATCCATTCCCCTCCTTGTCTTAAAACAGACCCATTCACCTCCTTGTCTTAAAACAGACCCATTCCCTTCTTGTCTTAAAACAGATCCATTCCCCTCCTTGTCTTAAAACACACCCATTCCCCTCCTTGTCTTAAAACACACCCATTCCCCTCCTTGTCTTAAAACAGACCCATTCCCCTTGTTTTAA
Organism: Panulirus ornatus; assembly: GCF_036320965.1. NCBI lineage: Eukaryota > Metazoa > Arthropoda > Malacostraca > Decapoda > Palinuridae > Panulirus > Panulirus ornatus. The sequence goes on from NC_092279.1 coordinate 2,916,757, forward strand.
AACAGATCCATTCCCCTCCTTGTCTTAAAACAGACCCATTCCCCTCCTTGTGTAAAAACAGACACATTCCCCCTTGTCTTAAAACAGACCCATTCCACTCTTTGCCTTAAAACAGGCCCATTCCCCTCCTTGTCTCAAAACAGATCCATTCCTCCTTGTCTTAAAACAGCTCTATTCCCCTCCTTGTCTTAAAACAGACCCATTCCCCTCCTTGTCTTAAAACAGACCCATTCCCCTCCTTGTCTTAAAACAGACCCATTCCCCTCCTTGTCTCAAAACAGATCCATTCCTCCTTGTCTTAAAACAGATCTATTCCCCTCCTTGTCTTAAAACAGACCCATTCCCCTCCTTGTCTTAAAACAGACCCATTCCCCTCCTTGTCTTAAAACAGACCCATTCCCCTCCTTGTCTCAAAACAGACCCATTCCCCTCCTTGTCTTAAAACAGACCCATTCACCTCCTTGTCTTAAAACAGGCCCATTCCCCTCCTTGTCTTAAAACAGACCCATTCCCCTCCTTGTCTCAAAACAGACCCATTCCCCTCCTTGTCTTAAAACAGATCCATTCCTCCTTGTCTTAAAACAGATCCATTCCCCTCCTTGTCTTAAAACAGACCCATTCCCCTCCTTGTCTTAAAACAGACCCATTCCCCGCCTTGTCTCAAAACAGACCCATTCCCTCTTTGTCTTAAAACAGACCCATTCCCCTCCTTGTATTAAAACAGACCCATTCCCCTCCTTGTCTTAAAACAGACCCATTCCCCCTTGTCTCAAAACAGACCCATTCCCCTCCTTGTCTTAAAACAGACCCATTCCCATCCTTGTCTTAAAACAGACCCATTCCCCTCCTTGTCTTAAAACAGACCCATTCCCCTCCTTGTCTTAAAACAGACCCATTCCCCTCCTTGTCTTAAAACAGACCCATTCCCCTCCTTGTCTTAAAACAGACCCATTCCCCTCCTTGTCTTAAAACAGACCCATTCCCCTCCTTGTCTTAAAACAGACCCATTCCCCTCCTTGTCTTAAAACAGATCCATTCCCCTCCTTGTCTTAAAACAGACCCATTCCCCTCCTTGTCTTAAAACAGACCCATTCCCCTCCTTGTCTTAAAACAGACCCATTCCCCTCCTTGTCTTAAAACAGACCCATTCACCTCCTTGTCTTAAAACAGACCCATTTCCCTCCTTGATTTAAAACACATCCATTCCCCTCCTTGTCTTAAAACAGACCCATTTCCCTCCTTGTCTTAAAACAGACCCATTCCCCTCCTTGTCTTAAAACAGACCCATTCCCCTCCTTGTCTTAAAACAGACCCATTTCCCTCCTTGTCTTAAAACAGACCCATTTCCCTCCTTGTCTTAAAACAGACCCATTCCCCTCCTTGTCTTAAAACAGACCCATTTCCCTCCTTGTCTTAAAACAGACCCATTCCCCTCCTTGTCTTAAAACAGATCCATTCCCCTCCTTGTCTTAAAACAGACCCATTCCCCTGGTGAAGTGATATATCAGATTTAGTTATGTCGAACTGCAATACGTGGACGAGGGATCTCTGGTGGCGGGAAGTGACTGACGGTGGCGGGGTGGTTTGCATAGTTTTTTCCTCCATGCATGATCATCCATGCTTCATACATGATCATCCACGCTCCATACATGATCATCCACGCTCCATACATGATCATCCACGCTCCATACATGATCATCCACGCTTCATACATGATCATCCATGCTTCATACATGATCATCCACGCTCCATACATGATCATCCACGCTCCATACATGACCATCCACGCTCCATACATGATCATCCACGCTCCATACATGATCATCCACGCTCCATACATGACCATCCACGCTCCATACATGACCATCCACGCTCCATACATGACCATCCACGCTTCATACATGATCATCCACGCTCCATACATGACCATCCACGCTCCATACATGACCATCCACGCTTCATACATGATCATCCACGCTCCATACATGGTCATCCACGCTCCATACATGATCATCCATACATGATCATCCACGCTCCGTGCATGACCACGAGCGATACATGATAAAGGAAGTCCTCAAAGCTAACTGGTGTGTTCCATGTGGATCTTAATGGTGGCCTAACGGAGGTGGAATTAGCTTTGGAAATGTCGTGGCACAGGTCAGCTGTAGCGACGTGGCCAGAAACAGGCTGGTGAAGACCCTGGTCTGTCTTTGGGAGGGCGATAGAAAACGGGAGAGCTGTTTGATGTCGTGTGGAAAACGGGAGAGACGCCACGGGTGAGAGACGGGAGTTGGTTGTAGTTTGGTTAAATGAAAGGTGTTGTGAATCACATGTTTACCAAATGGCGTCCTTGCTCCGTCTCTTCGTTGTATATCAACTGACTGTTATATTTCTCTCTTGTGTCTCCCCTGATGATGTGATTATTACACGAAAGTGCACTTGGGAACTTATCGTGTTTCATTTTCCCCGTGGACTCATAGGAATATATATATATATATATATATATATATATATATATATATATATATATATATATATATATATATATATATATATATATATATATATATTTCTTTCTTTTAAACTATTTGCCATTTCCCGCGTTAGCGAGGTAGCGTTAAGAACGGAGGACTGGGCCTTTTTTGGAATATCCTCACCTGGCCCCCTCTGTTCCTTCTTTTGGAAAATTAAAAAAAAAAAAAATGAGAGGGGAGGATTTCCAGCCCCCCGCTCCCTCCCCTTTTAGTCGCCTTCTACGACACGCAGGGAATACGTGGGAAGTATTCTTAATCCCCTATCCCCAGGGATATATATATATATACTACACTAATAGACCAGTGAATGATGAACGTTTGTGATAGAATGGTTCAGTGAACGTATGGACGAGGAACGTTTGTACTGATGCATAGATCAGCGAACGTTTTTTGGGGGCGTTAATTACGAGCATTGGTCATTGAACGTACGAAACGAGGGACTGGTGACCCCGTGTGGTGCTTGGACGACTGAGCATTGGCAACTCTGGTCTGGGAGCGTGTGGACGTGGACTCGTGAGCGTTAGCCTTGAGCATGTGCAGCTGGGAGCGTTGTAATGGTGAGCGTGTGCAGCTGGGAGCGTTATCCTGGTGAGCATGTGCAGCTGGGAGCGTTATCCTGGTGAGCATGTGCAGCTGGGAGCGTTATACTGGTGAGCATGTGCAGCTGGGAGCGTTATCCTGGTGAGCATGTGCAGCTGGGAGCGTTATACTGGTGAGCATGTGCAGCTGGGAGCGTTATCCTGGTGAGCATGTGCAGCTGGGAGCGTTATACTGGTGAGCATGTGCAGCTGGGAGCGTTATCCTGGTGAGCATGTGCAGCTGGGAGCGTAAGCCTGGTGAGCATGTGCAGCTGGGAGCGTTATCCTGGTGAGCATGTGCAGCTGGGAGCGTTATCCTGATGAGCATGTGCAGCTGGAAGCGTTATCCTGGTGAGCATGTGCAGCGGGGAGCGTTATCCTGGTGAGCATGTGAGGCTGGGAGCGTTATCCTGGTGAGCGTGTGCAGCTGGGAGTGTTAGACTGGTGAGCATGTGCAGCTGGGAGCGTTATCCTGGTGAGCGTGTGCAGCTGGGAGTGTTATCCTGGTGAGCATGTGCAGCTGGGAGCGTTATCCTGGTGAGCATGTGCAGCTGGGAGCGTTATCCTGGTGAGCGTGTGCAGCTGGGAGTGTTATCCTGGTGAGCATGTGCAGCTGGGAGCTTTATCCTGGTGAGCATATGCAGCTGGGAGTGTTATCCTGGTGAGCATATGCAGCTTGGAGCGTAAGCCTGGTGAGCATGTGCAGCTGGGAGCATAGGCTGGTGAGCATGTGCAGCTGGGAGCATTAGTCCGGTGAGCATGTGCAGCTTGGAGCGTAAGCCCGGTGAGCATGTGCAGCTGGGAGCGTTATCCTGGTGAGCATGTGCAGCTGGGAGCGTTATACTGGTGAGCATGTGCGGCTGGGAGCGTTATCCTGGTGAGCATGTGCAGCTGGAAGCGTAAGCCTGGTGAGCATGTGCAGCTGGGAGCGTTAGCCTGGTGAATATGTGCAGCTGGGAGCGTTAGCTTGGTGAGCATGTGCAGCTGGGAGTGTTATCCTGGTGAGCATATGCAGCTTGGAGCGTAAGCCTGGTGAGCATGTGCAGCTGGGAGCATAGGCTGGTGAGCATGTGCAGCTGGGAGCATTAGTCCGGTGAGCATGTGCAGCTTGGAGCGTAAGCCCGGTGAGCATGTGCAGCTGGGAGCGTAAGCCTGGTGAGCATGTGCAGCTGGGGGCGTAAGCCTGGTGAGCTTGTGCAGCTGGGAGCGTTAGCCTGGTGAGCATGTGCAGCTGGGAGCGTTAGCCCGGTGAGCATGTGCAGCTGGGAGCGTTAGCCTGGTGAGCATGTGCAGCTGGGAGCGTAAGCCCGGTGAGCATGTGCAGCTGGGAGCGTTAGCCTGGTGAGCATGTGCAGGTGGGAGCTTAAGCCTGGTGAGCATGTGCAACTGGGAGCATAGGCTGGTGAGCATATGCAGCTGGGAGCATTAGTCCGGTGAGCATGTGCAGCTGGGAGCGTAAGCCTGTTGAGCATGTGCAGCTGGGGGCGTAAGCCTAGTGAGCATGTGCAGCTGGGAGCATTATCTTGGTGAGCATGTGCAGCTGGAAGCGTAAGCCCAGTGAGCATGTGCAGCTGGGAGCATTAGCCTGGTGAGCATGTGCAGCTGGGAGCGTAAGCCCGGTGAGCATGAGCATGTGCAGCTGGGAGTGTTAGACTGGTGAACATGTGCAGCTGGGAGGGTATGACTGGTGAGCATGTGCAACTGGGAGCATTATCTTGGTGAGCATGTGCAGCTGGGAGCGTAAGCCCAGTGAGCATGTGCAGCTGGGAGCGTTAGCCTGGTGAACATGTGCAGCTGGGAGCATTATTCTGGTGAGCATGTGCAGCTGGGATCATTCTGGTGAGCATGTGCAGCTGGGAGCGTTAGCCTGGTGAGCATGTGCAGCTGGGAGCATTATCTTGGTGAGCATGTGCAACTGGGAGCGTTATCCTGGTGAGCATGTGCAGCTGGGAGCGTTACCTGGTGAGTATGTGCAGCTGGGAGCGTAAGCCCGGTGAGCATGTGCAGCTGGGAGCATTATCTTGGTGAGCATGTGCAGCTGGGAGCGTTATCCTGGTGAGCATGTGCAACTGGGAGCATTATCTTGGTGAGCATGTGCAGCTGGGAGCGTAAGCCCAGTGAGCATGTGCAACTGGGAGCATTATCTTGGTGAGCATGTGCAGTTGGGAGCGTAAGCCCAGTGAGCATGTGCAGCTGGGAGCATTATCCCGGTGAGCATGTGCAGCTGGGAGCGTAAGCCCGGTGAGCATGTGCAGCTGGGAGCGTAAGCCCGGTGAGCATGTGCAGCTGGGAGCGTAAGCCCGGTGAGCATGTGCAGCTGGAAGCGTAAGCCCGGTGAGCATGTGCAGCTGGGAGTGTTAGCTTGGTGAGCATATGCAGCTGGGAGCGTAAGCCCGGTGAGCATGTGCAGCTGGGAGCGTAAGCCCAGTGAGCATGTGCAGCTGGGAGCGTAAGCCCGGTGAGCATGTGCAGCTGGGAGCGTTATTCTGGTGAGCATGTGCAGCTGGGAGCGTTATCCTGGTGAGCATGTGCAACTGGAAGCATTATCTTGGTGAGCATGTGCAGCTGGGAGCGTAAGCCCAGTGAGCATGTGCAGCTGGGAGCGTAAGCCCAGTGAGCATGTGCAGCTGGGAGCATTAGCCTGGTGAGCATGTGCAGCTGGGAGCGTTATCCCGGTGAGCATGTGCAGCTGGGAGTGTTAGCTTGGTGAGCATGTGCAGCTGGGAGCGTAAGCCCGGTGAGCATGTGCAGCTGGGAGTGTTAGCTTGGTGAGCATGTGCAGCTGGGAGCGTAAGCCCGGTGAGCATGTGCAGCTGGGAGCGTAAGCCCGGTGAGCATATGCAGCTGGGAGCGTAAGCCCGGTGAGCATGTGCAGGTGGAAGCGTAAGCCCGGTGAGCATGTGCAGCTGGGAGCATTAGCCTGGTGAGGATGTGCAACTGGGAGCGTTATCCTGGTGAGCATGTGCAGCTGGGAGCGTAAGCCCGGTGAGCATGTGCAGCTGGGAGCGTAAGCCCAGTGAGCATGTGCAGCTGGGAGCATTAGCCTGGTGAGCATGTGCAGCTGGGAGCGTTATCCTGGTGAGCATGTGCAGGTGGGAGCGTAAGCCCGGTGAGCTTGTGCAGCTGGGAGCGTAAGCCCGGTGAGCATGTGCAGCTGGGACCAATGCAGTGGTCTGGAGGGCCACTGCGGCTGACAGCAACAGCAGGCTGTTGGTCGCCACCCACTGGGGTTAAGGGGGTCGGGAGGTGGTGGGGGGGGTTTCTGACCCACAAAGACCAGACTGGCTGTTGGCCTGGGGGCTCCCAAGTGCCTCTGGTGCAGACGTGGTCTGTTGGCGTCCGTTGGTCCGTTGGTAGCGTAGGGTATTAAACCGGCCGGCTGGGAAATGGATGATTAAAGTCACCCAATTTCAATAAGGAGTAAAACGTCGAAATTCTGCGTTGACAACTCCAGGTTTCGGACCACCGTCCCTCCCCTGCCTGTACTGCTGCAACTCGTGTTACCAACTAGTCTTATTTAAGACGAGAATTCTCTCGCGGGAACGCGCTGCTTCTATGGAACCGACACACCATAGTCATTTCAAGGTTCACCTCGTAAAGCTACGTGTTTTACTTAACTTCGTTATAGAGCGTTGTAGTCGGTAAAATAAATGAAGGGGAAATTGGCGACGTGGTAAGTGAGCGGGAGGAGGTGGAGGAGGTGAGGGAGGGAGGGTGTGTGTTGAGGCGGTGTGTCAGTAGTGCCTCAGGAAGCGACGGGTGTGGTTGTGCTCGCTGCCGCCAGTTTGTGTAATGCCACCGAAAACCTTGGTTAATATAGATTTATTTCCACTCTAGTTACATATTTCGATTGCTGTAAGTTTGTATTTATTGATTTTGTGTGGAGACTTTCTTGTGTGTGTGATGGACTGAAACACTAGGACATTTCAGTGAAGTGAAACTGAAAAAAGGACATTTTTAAACTAAAAATGAACTTTTTGATTTTTTTTTTTAAAAGCCATTATGCATGATATGGCCGAGGCCATCGCGAAGGCGATTTGTAATGTGAAACCGTGCGTAGACTGAGCGTAGAGTGCGTAAGGAGGGGGACGGAGCAGAAGGGGGGCTGGGGGTGGGGGGGGGGCGTCGCGCCGGTCGGCCGGCTGGTCGGTCGGTCGGTCGGTCGGTTCGAGAGGCCCCCCGACTGCCTTGTGCGCCCCCCCTGCAGCTGGTGTTCCTTGGTGTGCCGACACTTTGTGTAGCCACGCCACACTTATATACACTTACACTTGGGG
>NC_092279.1:2936642-2939142 GCF_036320965.1 Panulirus ornatus
AATGGCACTATGCAAGCATTCCGCCAATCCTCAGGCACCTCACCATGAGTCATACATACATTAAATAACCTTACCAACCAGTCAACAATACAGTCACCCCCTTTTTTAATAAATTCCACTGCAATACCATCCAAACCTGCTGCCTTGCCGGCTTTCATCTTCCGCAAAGCTTTTACTACCTCTTCTCTGTTTACCAAATCATTTTCCCTAACCCTCTCACTTTGCACACCACCTCGACCAAAACACCCTATATCTGCCACTCTGTCATCAGACACATTCAACAAACCTTCAAAATACTCATTCCATCTCCTTCTCACATCACCACTACTTGTTATCACCTCCCCATTTACGCCCTTCACTGAAGTTCCCATTTGCTCCCTTGTCTTACGCACCCTATTTACCTCCTTCCAGAACATCTTTTTATTCTCCCTAAAATTTACTGATAGTCTCTCACCCCAACTCTCATTTGCCCTTTTTTTCACCTCTTGCACCTTTCTCTTGACCTCCTGTCTCTTTCTTTTATACTTCTCCCACTCAATTGCATTTTTTCCCTGCAAAAATCGTCCAAATGCCTCTCTCTTCTCTTTCACTAATACTCTTACTTCTTCATCCCACCACTCACTACCCTTTCTAAACAGCCCACCTCCCACTCTTCTCATGCCACAAGCATCTTTTGCGCAATCCATCACTGATTCCCTAAATACATCCCATTCCTCCCCCACTCCCCTTACTTCCATTGTTCTCACCTTTTTCCATTCTGTACACAGTCTCTCTTGATACTTCTTCACACAGGTCTCCTTCCCAAGCTCACTTACTCTCACCACCTTCTTCACCCCAACATTCACTCTTCTTTTCTGAAAACCCATACTAATCTTCACCTTAGCCTCCACAAGATAATGATCAGACATCCCTCCAGTTGCACCTCTCAGCACATTGACATCCAGAAGTCTCTCTTTCGCACGCCTGTCCATTAACACGTAATCCAATAACGCTCTCTGGCCATCTCTCCTACTTACATAAGTATACTTATACTTACATAAGTATACTTATATATATATATATATATATATATAGTCTTGGACAATCGCATGTTTACCAAATGGCGTCCTGTAAGTGAGGGTCGTCCAGTAACTAAGTAAGGGGTCGTCCTGTAATTGAGTCGTCCTGTAAGTGAGGGTCGTCCTGTAAGTATGGGGTCGTCCTGTAAGTAAGGGTCGTCCTATAAATATGGGGTCGTATTGTCAGAGGGTCGTCCTGTAAGTATGGGGTCGTCCTGTAAGGGTCGTCTTATGATTATGGGGTCTTGTCAGAGGGTCGTCCTGTAAGTATGGGGTCGTCCTGTAAGTAAGGGTCGTCCTATAATTATGGGGTCGTCTTGTCAGAGGGTCGTCCTGTAAGTATGGGGTCGTCCTGTAAGTAAGGGTCGTCTTATGATTATGGGGTCTTGTCAGAGGGTCGTCCTGTAAGTATGGGGTCGTCCTGTAAGTAAGGGTCGTCCTATAATTATGGGGTCTTGTCAGAGGGTCGTCCTGTAAGTATGGGGTCGTCCTATAATTATGGGGTCGTCTTGTCATAGGGTCGTCCTGTAAGTATGGGGTCGTCCTATAAGTAAGGGGTCGTCCTGTAAATGAAGGTCGCCGTCGTGCACGAGGGGTCGTCCTCTCTACACCACAGGTCGTCCCAGACGTGGAAGTCGTGTCTGCACGAGTCGTCTCCGATGTAAATTTGGTCGTGCGTGCGTGCGTGCGTGCGAGCTGAGGAGGGGTGGGGGGGGGGAAGGGACGACCCGTGAGTGAGTGAGTGGACGCTGTCATTTGGTGGTGTGTGGGGGGGGAAGGAGGGGGGGTCGTCTTGAATGTGGGTCAGACATGACGGTCGTGTTCGACACCCGCGGAGTCACGTCCATAGGGTAGGTCATGTCAGGAGCCTAGTGTCCTCGTTAGGTCATGTCCAACCATTCCGTAGGTCATGTCACCACCACAGGTCATGTCACCATGCTACAAGTCATGTCACCGTGCCGTAGGTCATGTCACCACCACAAGTCATGTCACCATACCACAAGTCATGTCACTATACCACAGGTCATGTCACCATACCACAAGTCATGTCACCGTGCCGTAGGTCATGTCACCACCACAAGTCATGTCACCATACCACAAGTCATGTCACTATACCACAGGTCATGTCACCTTACCACAAGTCATGTCACCATACCACAAGTCATGTCATCATACCACAATTCATGTCACCATACCACAAGTCATGTCACCATACCACAAGTCATGTCATTATACCACAGGTCATGTCACCACCACAGGTCATGTCACCATACCACAAGTCATGTCACTATACCACAGGTCATGTCACCATACCACAAGTCGTGTCACCATACCACAAGTCATGTCACCACCACAGGTCATGTCACCTCCACAGGTCATGTCACCATACCACAAGTCATGTCACTATACCACAAGTCATGTCACTATACCACAAGTCATGT
>NC_092279.1:2941642-2954142 GCF_036320965.1 Panulirus ornatus
CTACTACTACTACTACTACTACCACTACTACTACTACTACTACCACTACTACTACTACTACTACTACTACTACCACCACTACTACTACTACTACTACTACTACTACTACTACTACTACTACTACTACTACCACCACTACTACTACTACTACCACTACTACCACTACTACTACTACTACTACCACCACTACTACTACTACTACTACTACCACTACTACCACTACTACTACTACTACTACCACCACTACTACTACTACTACTACTACCACTACTACCACTACTACTACTACTACTACTACTACCACTACTACCACTACTACTACTACTACTACCACCACTACTACTACTACTACTACTACTACTACTACCACCACTACTACTACTACTACCACTACTACCACTACTACTACTACTACTACCACCACTACTACTACTACTACTACTACCACTACTACCACTACTACTACTACTACTACTACTACCACTACTACCACTACTACTACCACTACTACCACCACTACTACTACTACTACTACTACCACTACTACCACTACTACTACTACTACTACCACCACTACTACTACTACTACTACTACTACCACTACTACCACCACTACTACTACTACTACTACTACCACTACTACCACTACTACTACTACTACTACCACCACTACTACTACTACTACTACTACCACTACTACCACTACTACTACTACTACTACTACTACCACTACTACTACTACTACTACCACCACTACTACTACTACTACTACTACTACTACCACTACTACCACTACTACTACTACTACTACCACCACTACTACTACTACTACTACTACTACTACTACTACCACCACTACTACTACTACTACCACTACTACCACTACTACTACTACTACTACCACCACTACTACTACTACTACTACTACCACTACTACCACTACTACTACTACTACTACTACTACCACTACTACCACTACTACTACCACTACTACCACCACTACTACTACTACTACTACTACCACTACTACCACTACTACTACTACTACTACCACCACTACTACTACTACTACTACTACTACTACCACTACTACCACCACTACTACTACTACTACTACTACCACTACTACCACTACTACTACTACTACTACCACCACTACTACTACTACTACCACTATCGCCACCACTACCACCACCCGTGACCTCCGGGCGGCGGCCTCCCCCCCCCCCCCATGTCAGGGCCACATTGATCGTCGTGTGTGTGTGTGTGTGTCCAGACAGGACCTGTCCCCCCCCCCCACTCTCCCAATTTCCCCCTCGCCTCAGATACACTCCTGCAGGATCCTGCACGTTCCTGCAGGAGCCGGAAGGATCCTGCAGGGTTCTCCACCCTCCTGCAGGGTTCTCCACCCTCCTGCAGGATCCTCCACCCTCCTGCAGGGTCCTCCACCCTCCTGCAGGGTCCTCCACCCTCCTGCAGGGTCCTCCACCTTCCTGCAGGGTCCTCCACCCTCCTGCAGGGTCCTCCACCCTCCTGCAGGGTCCTCCACCTTCCTGCAGGGTTCTCCACCCTCCTGCAGGGTCCTCCACCCTCCTGCAGGGTCCTCCACCCTCCTGCAGGGTCCTCCACCCTCCTGCAGGGTCCTCCACCCTCCTGCAGGATCCTCCACCCCCCTGCAGGATCCTCCACCCTCCTGCAGGGTCCTCCACCCTCCTGCAGGGTCCTCCACCCTCCTCCAGGGTCCTCCAAGCTCCTGCAGGATCCTCCACCCTCCTGCAGGATCCTCCACCCTCCTGCAGGGTCCTCCACCCTCCTGCAGGATCCTCCACCCCCCTGCAGGATCCTCCACCCTCCTGCAGGGTCCTCCACCCTCCTGCAGGGTCCTCCACCCTCCTCCAGGGTCCTCCAAGCTCCTGCAGGATCCTCCACCCTCCTGCAGGATCCTCCACCCTCCTGCAGGGTCCTCCACCCTCCTCCAGGGTCCTCCAAGCTCCTGCAGGATCCTCCACCCTCCTGCAGGATCCTCCACCCTCCTGCAGGATCCTCCACCCTCCTGCAGGGTCCTCCACACTCCTGTAGGGTCCTCCACGCTCCTGCAGAGTCCCACACATTCCTGTAGGTCCCTCCACCCTCCTGCAGGATCCTCCACACTCCTGTAGGGTCCTCCACGCTCCTGCAGAGTCCCACACATTCCTGTAGGACCCTCCACCCTCCTCCAGGCTCCTCCACACTCCTACAGAGTCCCACAGGTGCCTGCAGGAGCCTCCATAAGTCCTTAGGACCTAACCACAACATCCCTGAGGGATCCTACACACTCCTTCATGATCCTACATACTCCTGTAGGATCTCTGACGCCTCTGCAAGAAACCCATATATGTATATATATATATATATATATATATATATATATATATATATATATATATATACAAACTACATATATACATACATATATATATATATATATATATATATATATATATATATATATATATATATATATATATATATATATATATATATTTTTTTTTTTTTTTTTTTCTTTTTTTTCTTGCATACTATTCGCCATTTCCCGCGTTAGCGAGGTAGCGTTAAGAACAGAGGACTGGACCTTTGAGGAAATATCCTCACCTGGCCCCCTTCTCTGTTCCTTCTTTTGGAAAATTAAGAAAAAAACGAGAGGGGAGGATTTGCAGCCCACCGCTCCCTCTCCTTTTTAGTCGCCTTCTACGACACGCAGGGAATACGTGGGAAGTATTCTTTCTCCCCTGTCCCCAGGGATAATATATCTATCTATCTATCTATCTATCTATCTATCTATCTATCTATATATATATATATATATATATATATATATATATATATATATATATATATATACACGACTTACACACGAGGGGAGATCATGGTAGATATAGCGTCCTCTCTCTTTCTTTTTTTTGTATCATGTCTTCGTTGTGACAGATGTGGCCCATCCTAAAGTGAAAAGTAATTGTTAAAGAAAGAAGAGATTAATCTCAGCTACTTATAAGTGATCGTGGACCTGAGATGAATCTCAGCTACTTAAAAGTGATCGTGGACCTGAATCTTCAAACGTTATAAGTTGGGGAAAAAAAAGGGTGACATTGTAACGGTCTATCCTCGTATGGTGCGCACAAACTACGGGAAGCAGCTGCCAGACGCGAGCTAAGGGGTCCACAAACCTTGGTGATAAGGGGGGCACAGGCTAACAGCTCATGAGAACCATGGCCGAAATGATGTCTATTAGAACGGATAGATGGCATTTATCATCACCGTGGACAGTTAAGAGATGGCGGGAGAGGCAAAGTTTTGGAAAGTTGATAAGACCACAGGTTCTCGATGGAACTCTGGCTCATAGAGAGATTGAAGGAAGGGCCAGTCCAAATATGTGAGCAGATAGGTGAAATTAGATAAAGAAATTGTTTGCTCTCAGGGAAAGATGATGACGACTTTGGAAAGCAGATTTCGTGGTGTTTATGGTGTGGGGTGTCCAAATTAGAATGAAGGGTGTGGTTGTGCCCATAACGTGTCTTATGTTGTTGCAAAGTTTATTGCCAAGTTTTGCTGTGGTGTGAAATGGAACTGTGGCTACTGATGAACATTTAGAAAGGGGATATAGTTTGAAGTTGCGTCGTAGCTCAGTTGACTATAAGTAGGTAACCGCATCTACATTTTGGGGTGCTTCACGGGTTCTGATTAAGAGGAGATATGTTCAGATCGAGAAAAGGAACGAGTAAGTGAGGAGGGGAATGTTCAGTGCGAGAAAAGGAACGAGTAAGTGAGGAGGGGAATGTTCAGTGCGAGAAAAGGAACGAGTAAGTAAGGAAGGGAATGTTCAGTGCGAGAAAAGGAACGAGTAAGTGAGAAGGGGAATGTTCAGTGCGAGAAAAGGAACGAATAAGTGAGGAGGGGGATGTTCAGTGCGAGAAAAGGAACGAGTAAGTGAGGAGGGGAATGTTCAGTGCGAGAAAAGGAACGAGTAAGTGAGGAGGGGAAGAGATTTTGGGTGAGTTTGTTGAGGGAAACCATCTGCACAAGTGTGAATGGGTCTTTTAAGTTGAGGAGAAATTATCTTTTGAGATAGATAGATAGATAGATAGATAGATAGAGAGAGAGAGAGAGAGAGAGAGAGAGAGAGAGAGAGAGAGAGAGAGAGAGAGAGAGAGAGAGAGAGAGAAGTGTAGGCGATAGGGCTGAACCCAGAGGGACGACAGTGTTGATAAGGACAAGAGGGTGGAGGAGGAGGTCTCACACCTTCTACGCCTTCTGCAGTAGGTCGATTGGAAAGCTATCCGTGAGAGAACACAAGGAGAACCAAGTGAGGGGGGGGAAGTCTACATCACATAGACTCGTACCACACGCTGCCAGATGCCTTGAAGTCGAGGACCACTGACAATAGATTCACCGAGGACCACTGACAATAGATTCACCGAGGACCACTGACAATAGATTCACCGAGGACCACTGACAATAGATTCACCGAGGACCACTGACAATAGATTCACCGAGGACCACTGACAATAGATTCTCCAGTATTCATGAGACGGGAGGGACCAAAAGGCTAGCCACTCAAGAAAGATCATTGCGATACAGCGTGCGCTGGGCTGGGCGTGCGCTGGGCGAAAGCCGCGTCGGGAAGAAAGAAAAGAATGAACTATCGCGTTGAAGAAAGAGTCAAGGAATGAAGTTAGTGGTAGAAAGAGTCTAGGAATGAAGTAGTGGTAGAAAAAGTCAAGGAATGAAGTTAGTGGAAGAAAGAGTCAAGGAATGAAGTAGTGGAAGAAAGAGTCAAGGAATGAAGTTAGTGGTAGAAAGAGTCCAGGAATGAAGTTAGGGGTAGAAAGAGTCCAGGAATGAAGTTAGGGGTAGAAAGAGTCAAGGAATGAAGTTAGTGGTAGAAAGAGTCAACGAATGAAGTTAGTGGTAGAAAGAGTCAAGAAATGAAGTTAGTGGTAGAAAGAGTCAAGGAATGAAGTTAGTGGTAGAAAGAGTCAAGGAATGAAGTTAGTGGTAGAAAGAGTCAAGGAATGAAGTTAGTGGTAGAAAGAGTCAAGGAATGAAGTTAGGGGTAGAAAGAGTCAAGGAATGAAGTTAGTGGTAGAAAGAGTCAAGGAATGAAGTTAGTGGTAGAAAGAGTCAAGGAATGAAGTTAGTGGTAGAAAGAGTCAAGGAATGAAGTTAGTGGTAGAAAGAGTCAAGGAATGAAGTAGTGGTAGAAAGAGTCTAGGAATGAAGTTAGTGGTAGAAAGAGTCAAGGAATGAAGTAGTGGAAGAAAGAGTCAAGGAATGAAGTAGTGGAAGAAAGAGTCAAGGAATGAAGTTAGTGATAGAAAGAGTCCAGGAATGAAGTTAGTGATAGAAAGAGTCTAGGATTGAAGTTAGTGGTAGAAAGAGTCCAGGAATGAAGTTAGTGGTAGAAAAAGTCAAGGAATGAAGTTAGTGGAAGAAAGAGTCAAGGAATGAAGTAGTGGAAGAAAGAGTCAAGGAATGAAGTAGTGGAAGAAAGAGTCAAGGAATGAAGTTAGTGGAAGAAAGAGTCAAGGAATGAAGTAGTGGAAGAAAGAGTCAAGGAATGAAGTTAGTGGTAGAAAGAGTCTAGGAATGAAGTTAGTGATAGAAAGAGTCTAGGATTGAAGTTAGTGGTAGAAAGAGTCCAGGAATGAAGTTAGTGGTAGAAGGAGTCAAGGAATGAAGTTAGTGGTAGAAGGAGTCAAGGAATGAAGTTAGTGGTAGAAAGAGTCAAGGAATGAAGTTAGTGGTAGAAAGAGTCAAGGAATGAAGTTAGTGGTAGAAAGAGTCCAGGAATGAAGTTAGTGGTAGAAGGAGTCAAGGAATGAAGTTAGTGGTAGAAAGAGTCAAGGAATGAAGTTAGTGGTAGAAAGAGTCAAGGAATGAAGTTAGTGGTAGAAAGAGTCAAGGAATGAAGTTAGTGGTAGAAAGAGTCCAGGAATGAAGTTAGTGGTAGAAAGAGTCTAGGAATGAAGTTAGTGGTAGAAAGAGTCCAGGAATGAAGTTAGTGGTAGAAAGAGTCAAGGAATGAAGTTAGTGGTAGAAAGAGTCCAGGAATGAAGTTAGTGGTAGAAAGAGTCAAGGAATGAAGTTAGTGGTAGAAAGAGTCAAGGAATGAAGTTAGTGGTAGAAAGAGTCAAGGAATGAAGTTAGCGGTAGAAAGAGTCAAGGAATGAAGTTAGTGGTAGAAAGAGTCCAGGAATGAAGTTAGTGGTAGAGATGAGCGCAATGTGGGCACCAAGGCATGCTTCCAAGACGAAGAGTTTGGGTCTGAGGACGATATAGACGAGCAAGGGCCGGAGCCAGTTCGAAGTGGGGTCTCCCTTTTTGGACTTTAGGAGCTGTACCAGCTGGGTCATACGCTATGTCCACTTGCAACTGGGGAAGTGTTTGGTAAAACCCCTACATGAGAAATGCTCCGAAAACATAGGTTTCGAGGGAGGAGATAGAGGGGGGAGGGGGAAAGAAGACTTGACGCAGAATCGTCCAAAGTAAGATTGGAAAAGAGAGAAAGAGAAAGAAAAAAGTTACGAAGATGGCGGTTATCAAGCAGGAGAGAGACATGAGAAATGCTCGAAAACATAGGTTTGAGGGAGGAGATAAGGGGGGAGGGGACACGCAGTCCGACCGGAGGCTAGTGGACGGCAGAAGACAGAAGGTACGATGGGAGAGAGGGAGAGAGACGAGAGTGGACGGCGAGAGAGAGAGAAGAGAGGATGAGAGAGAGGAGGAATGGTCAATCTGGGACATTGCGAGGAGAAGTGGATCACAGTGCTGACCAGAGCAATTGGTAGAGAGACATCAGTCGATGACGGAGAGAGAGACCTGGTCCGCTGACCGACATTGCGAGAGGAGAGAGTCGGCTGCAGGCACAGTCCCTGTTGGAGACATCTCTTGGCGGAGGAGACACAGTCCCTGGCTTGGCGGGAGGGACACAGTCCCTGGCTTGGCGGAGGAGACACAGTCCCTGGCGTTGGCGGAGGAGGACACAGTCCCTTGAGACACATTGCTGCGGAGGGGACACAGTCCCTGGCTTGGCGGAGGAGACACAGTCCCTGGCTTGGCGGAGGAGACACAGTCCCTGGCTTGGCGGAGGAGACACAGTCCCTGGCTTGGCGGAGGAGACACAATCCCTGGCTTGGCGGAGGAGACACAGTCCCTGGCTTGGCGGAGGAGACACAGTCCCTGGCTGGCGGAGGAGACACAGTCCCTGGCTTGGCGGAGGAGACACGGTCCCTGGCTGGCGGAGGAGACACAGTCCCTGGCTTGGCGGAGGAGACACAGTCCCTGGCTGGCGGAGGAGACACAGTCCCTGGCTGGCGGAGGAGACACGGTCCCTGGCTGGCGGAGGAGACATCGGGCAGGACAGAGGATAACGGGGTCTCAAAGGGTCGTCACCAGCTGTCAGTGACCCACCTGACGAAGTGGTAACTCTGCCGATGACCCACCTGACGAAGTGGTAACTCTGCCGATGACCCACCTGACGAAGTGGTAACTCTGCCGATGACCTGCCTGACGAAGTGGTAACTCTGCCAATGACCTGACCAGCGAAGTGGTAACTCTGCCAATGACCTGCCTGACGAAGTGGTAACTCTGCCGGTGACCTGCCTGACGAAGTGGTAACTCTGCCAATGACCTGACCAGCGAAGTGGTAACTCTGCCAATGACCTGCCTGACGAAGTGGTAACTCTGCCAATGACCTGACCAGCGAAGTGGTAACTCTGCCAATGACCTGACCAGCGAAGTGGTAACTCTGCCAAGGAAAGTCAATAGAGACTTCAAAAAGGGGGGGGGGGGGGAGTGACCTGTAAGCTCTCAAAGGGAGCACAAAAGTCGGCGTTGGCTAAGTAGGGATAAAAAAAAGGTGTGGATCCACCCCTTTGGAAACAATGGAAACATAAGGGTGCTAAGGGGGCGGAAATGGCGAATGTACAATGGAATTTTTTTTTTTTTTTCTAAGATGGTTATTTGGATTCCAATCTGGACCAGACTGTGGTGAGAGGAAGGAAGGAAGAAGATAGGGTCTGCGCCATCCCCCTTGTAGTACCTCCGTGTATAGAGGATGTCAGTGGGTGTGTGTGTGTGTGTGTGTCTGTGTGTAAAGATTAGGGTTTCGTGACACGCTGGTCAATGGTGATAATGGAAGGGCTGTGCATCAATTGAGTTACCAGGAATGGGTGATGTGTGAAATATAACTTCAAGACACAATCAAGTCCATGGCTTCCCTTATATTATTTTTGTGGATCTCTGACACTTTATAGCATTTGCATATAATTAGCATATTCTGGCCATAACCTTCTGCATAAAACAGGGTTGTGCACATCACGCTATCTCTTCTCTCTTTCCTCATTTTCCACATTCTTCCCTTTTATTTAAAGGGGGAAAAGATAAATAAGGAACGAGTTATTTTGGATGGAGTTGTGTGAGTACTTGAAAATATGGTCAACGTAGATTGTATCAGCTTCAACACTGAGGTACAGATGGCGCTGACCGAACTGCTTATAGATATATTATGGTCATGTCCAGTGGTCATGTAAGTGGCACAGGTCATGTCCAGTGGTCAGGTAGGTAGTACAGGTCATGTCCAGTGGTCAGGTAGGTAGTGCAGGTCATGTCCAGTGGTCAGGTAGGTAGTGCAGGCCATGTCCAGTGGTCAGGTAGGTAGTACAGGTCATGTCCAGTGGTCAGAGAGGCAGTACAGGTCATGTCCAGTGGTCATGTAGGTAATTCAGGTCATGTCCAGTGGTCATGTAAGTGGCACAGGTCATGCTCAGTGGTCAGGGAGGAAGTACAAGTCATGTCCAGTGGTCAGGTAGGTAGCGCAGGTCATGTCCAGTGGTCAGGTAGGCAGTACAGGTCATGTCCAGTGGTCAGAGAGGTAGTACAGGTCCTGTCCAGTGGTCAGGTAGGTAGTACAGGTCATGTCCAGTGGTCAGGTAGGTAGCACAGGTCATGTCCAGTGGTCAGGTAGGTAGTACAGGTCATGTCCAGTGGTCAATTAGGTAGTACAGGCCATGTCCAGTGGTCAGGTCGGTAGTGCAGGTCATGTCCAGTGGTCAGGTAGGCAGTACAGGTCATGCTCAGTGGTCAGGTAGGAAGTACAAGTCATGTCCAGTGGTCAGGTAGGCAGTACAGGTCATGTCCAGTGGTCAGGTAGGTAGTACAGGTCATGTCCAGTGGTCAGAGAGGCAGTACAGGTCATGTCCAGTGGTCATGTAGGTAATTCAGGTCATGTCCAGTGGTCAGGGAGGAAGTACAAGTCATGTCCAGTGGTGAGGTAGGCAGTACAGGTCATGCTCGGTGGTCAGGTAGGTAGTACAGGTCATGTCCAGTGGTCATGTAGGTAATACAAGTCATGTCCAGTGGTCAGGTAGGTAGTACAGGTCCTGTCCAGTGGTCAGGTAGGCAGTACAGGTCATTTCCAGTGGTCAGGTAGGCAGTACAGGCCATGTCCAGTGGTCAGGTAGGTAGTACAGGTCATGTCCAGTGGTCAAGTAGGTAGTGCAGGTCATGTCCAGTGGTCAGGTAGGTAGTACAGGTTATGTCCAGTGGTCAAGTAGGTAGTGCAGGTCATGTCCAGTGGTCAGGTAGGTAGTACAGGTCATGTCCAGTGGTCAGGTAGGTAGTGCAGGTCATGTCCAGTGGTCAGGTAGGTAGTACAGGTCATGTCCAGTGGTCAGGTAGGTAGTACAGGTCATGTCCAGTGGTCAAGTAGGTAGTGCAGGTCATGTCCAGTGGTCAGGTAGGTAGTGCAGGTCATGTCCAGTGGTCAGGTAGGTAGTACAGGTCATGTCCAGTGGTCAGGTAGGCAGTACAGGTCATGTCCAGTGGTCAGGTAGGTAGTACAGGTCATGTCCAGTGGTCAGGTAGGCAGTACAGGTCATGTCCAGTGGTCAAGTAGGTAGTGCAGGTCATGTCCAGTGGTCAGGTAGGTAGTACAGGTCATGTCCAGTGGTCAGGTAGGCAGTACAGGTCATGTCCAATGGTCAAGTAGGTAGTGCAGGTCATGTCCAGTGGTCAGGTAGGTAGTGCAGGTCATGTCCAGTGGTCAGGTAGGTAGTACAGGTCATGTCCAGTGGTCAGGTAGGCAGTACAGGTCATGTCCAGTGGTCAGGTAGGTAGTGCAGGTCATGTCCAGTGGTCAGGTAGGTAGTACAGGTCATGTCCAATGGTCAAGTAGGTAGTGCAGGTCATGTCCAGTGGTCAGGTAGGTAGTACAGGTCATGTCCAGTGGTCAGGTAGGCAGTACAGGTTAGGTCATGGCCACTTGGATGAAGTGGACATGTTTTTTCTCCTAGTATTGACCTGGCTTATCTACTTTTTATCCCCAGGATAGACCACACGGGCCTTGAGGCCAATCAATAGATGTGGTGTGTGTGTGTGTGTGTGGGGGGGGGGGGAGGGGGTCGTTTGGCCCGCCTTCACAAACCCCGACGCACGCTGGGAACTGATAAAGGAACTGTGGAAAATTGGGCAGCGATTCACCCCACTGAACACAGTGATTTTAAGATCCTTGAGCACGTAACGGTACGACCCTTGAGCACACGACGGTACGACCCTTGAGCACAGGACGGTACGACCCTTGAGCACACGATGGTACGACCCTTGAGCACACGACGGTACGACCCTTGAGCACACGACGGTACGACCCTTGAGCACACGATGGTACGACCCTTCAGCACACGACGGTACGACCCTTGAGCACACGATGGTACGACCCTTGAGCACACGACAGTACGACCCTTGAGCACACGACGGTACGACCCTTGAGCACACGACAGTACGACCCTTGACCACACGACGGTACGACCCTTGAGCACACGACGGTACGACCCTTGAGCACACGACAGTACGACCCTTGAGCACAGGACGGTACGACCCTTGAGCACACGATGGTACGACCCTTGAGCACAGGACGGTACGACCCTTGAGCACAGGACGGTACGACCCTTGAGCACACGACGGTCGACCTTGACACACGTACAGTAGGTCGACCTTGAGCAACCGACGTACGACCCTTGAGCTCACGGTACGACCCTTGTGCACAGACGCTACGACCTTGAGGGGGACGAGGTACGACCTTGAGCACAGGTAGGTAGCTGCCGACAGTACGACCCTTGACACACGACAGTACGCCCTGAGCACACGATGGACGACCCGAGCAAGACGAACGACCCTGAGCACACCGTGATCTACACAGTACGGTACGAAGCGCTATGGGAGCGAAGGACGGAGGATGAGAGAGGAGAGAGGCCCGACTGCACTGGTGAGCAACGAGTGCGAGAAGAAGAACGACTTGAGACACGAGTACGAGAGAGAGAGAGAGAGAGAGAGAGAGAGAGAGAGAGAGAGAGCAGGAGAGAGGTGCATGATCATGGATTCCAGGCTGGGGTGGGATTCCAGGCTGCTGTGGTGTAGGATTCCAGTGGCTGGGTGGGATTCAGGGGCGGGTGTGAGATCCAGGCTGGGTGTGATTCCAGGCTGGGTTAGGATCCAGGGCTGAGTGTTGGATTCAGGGGCTGGGGTGTAGATTCCAGGGCTGGGTTGATTCCGGGCTGGGTGTAGATTCCAGGGCTGGAGGATGTTGGATTCCAGAGCTGGGGTGTAGATCAGGGCTGAGGTGTTGGATTCAGGGCTGGGGTGTAGGATTCCAGGGGCTGAGGTGTTGGATTCCAGGGGCTGGGGTGTAGGATTCCAGGGGCTGGGTGTTGGATTCCAGGGGCTGGGGTGTAGGATTCCAGGGGCTGGGTGTTGGATTCCAGGGGCTGGGGTGTAGGATTCCAGGGGCTGGGGTGTTGGATTCCAGGGGCTGGGGTGTAGGATTCCAGGGGCTGAGGTGTTGGATTCCAGGGGCTGGGGTGTAGGATTCCAGGGGCTGAGGTGTTGGATTCCAGGGGCTGGGGTGTAGGATTCCAGGGGCTGGGGTGTTGGATTCCAGGGGCTGGGTGTAGGATTCCAGGGGCTGGGGTGTTGGATTCCAGGGGCTGGGGTGTTGGATTCCAGGGGCTGAGGTGTTGGATTCCAGGGGCTGAGGTGTTGGATTCCAGGGGCTGAGGTGTTGGATTCCAGGGGCTGAGGTGTTGGATTCCAGGGGCTGAGGTGTTGGATTCCAGGGGCTGGGGTGTTGGATTCCATGGGCTGGGGTGTAGGATTCCAGGGGCTGAGGTGTTGGATTCCAGGGGCTGAGGTGTTGGATTCCAGGGGTTGGGGTGTTGGATTCCAGGGGCTGAGGTGTTGGATTCCAGGGGCTGAGGTGTTGGATTCCAGGGGCTGAGGTGTTGGATTCCAGGGGCTGGGGTGTTGGATTCCAGGGGCTGAGGTGTTGATTCCAGGGACTGGGGTGTTGATTTCAGGGACAGGGGTGTTGGATTCCAGGAGCTGGGGTGTAGTATTCCAGGGGCTGGGGTGTAGGATTGCAGGGGCTGAGGTGTTGGATTCCAGGGGCTGGGGTGTAGGATTCCAGGGGCTGA
>NC_092279.1:2959142-3014943 GCF_036320965.1 Panulirus ornatus
GGTGAGGGGGGGTGAGGCACCCCATCCCAGGTGGGCAGGTC
Source organism: Panulirus ornatus (assembly GCF_036320965.1). Classification (NCBI taxonomy): domain Eukaryota; kingdom Metazoa; phylum Arthropoda; class Malacostraca; order Decapoda; family Palinuridae; genus Panulirus; species Panulirus ornatus. The sequence continues at coordinate 2,959,184 of NC_092279.1, forward strand.
CTGGGGGATAGGGTGAAGGGGGGGTTGGTGAAGCACCTCCCCATCACAGGTGGGCAGGTCCTGGGGGGTGAGGGGGAAGAAGGGGGGGGTTGGTGAAACACCCCCCCATCACAGGTGGGCAGGTCCTGGGGGGGTGAGGGGGAAGAAGGGGGGGTTGGTGAAGCACCCCCCCATCACAGGTGGGCAGGTCCTGGGGGGGTGAGGGGGAAGAAGGGGGGGTTGGTGAAGCACCCCCCATCACAGGTGGGCAGGTCCTGGGGGAAGGGGAAGGGGGGTTGGTGAAGCACCCCCCCATCACAGGTGGGCAGGTCCTGGGGGGGTGAGGGGGAAGAAGGGGGGGGGGTTGGTGAAACACCCCCCCATCACAGGTGGGCAGGTCCTGGGGGATTAGGGGGAAGAAGGGGGTTTGGTGAAACACCCCCCCATCACTGGTGGGCAGGTCCTGGGGGGGGTGAGGGGGAAGAAGGGGGGGTTGGTGAAGCACCCCCCCATCACAGGTGGGCAGGTCCTGGGGGGTGAGGGGAAGGAGGGGGGGTTGGTGAAGCACCCCCCCATCACAGGTGGGCAGGTCCTGGGGGAGGGGGAAGATGGGGGTTTGCTTGGGGTTAGCTGGTGAGAGAAACCCCCCATTACCCCATTACCCCATCACCTTACCGACAAGACCCCATTACAGATTGCACCTGAAATCATTATACCTACATTATTGATGGGGGGGTGAAGGGGGGGCCAAGCCCTCGCACGAATCCCACTGGAAGCTTAAGCTTAAAAAGCTTTGCCCCCCAGAAAGCTTACCCACTTATGGGGAATGGGGGGAATGGGGCTTTACCTGGAGCTATGTGCCCGAGAGCGCCACTGTGAAAACCCCTTTCTCTCATTCTCGATTTTTCCTTTTTTTGCTTCCCCTTTCCTCTGCCCGAGAGAGCCCCATCACCAGTACTATTCCCAGTCCGTTTTCTTTTCCTCATTCATGCGTTCGTAAAACTTGGCGATGCGTTCGTAAAATTTGGCGATGCGTTCGTAAAATTTGGCGATGCGTTCGTAAATTTGGCGATGCGTTCGTAAAATTTGGCGACGCGTTCGTAAAATTTGGCGACGCGTTCGTAAAATTTGGCGATGCGTTCGTAAATTTGGCGACGCGTTCGTAAAATTTGGCGATGCGTTCGTAAAATTTGGCGACGCGTTCGTAAAATTTGGCGATGCGTTCAGTAGTTCACCACAGGGCTACGTGTCTCGCCTTCATAACGAACTCCCATCTCTGACCATTTCGTTATGGCCGCGGTGTCGTTAAACTTAGCCTAACTCATTTAACAAATTATCATCGATAAGTGACCATCTGTTTATATTTATATTTATTTATTTCTTTTCTTATTTCAGGTTAGCGCTGGGGAAGCTACCATCTCCAGGGTCCTCCTCCGTTTTCTTTAACCCTCCCGGTTTCTTAAGTACCCCCTCCAACGTCCACTTTCATGTCCTGTTCACCGGACGTTATTTAAATGTTTTTTTTTTGTTCATTTATGTTCTTCTTCTTTCGTTGTTCTACTTTGTTATTACTGTTCTCTTGGGCTGTACCTGTTATAAAGTGAACACCCCCCCCCCCCCAACCCATGGTGGCTCCTCCTCTGGTTTCTCCTAGTACGACCTGCCTCCAGTGTGTGTGTGTGTGTGACGACCAGGAAGCAACAACAGTACTAGGAAGCAGCAACGGTACTAGGAAGAAGCAACAACAGTACTAGGAAACACCAACGGTACTAGGAAGAAGCAACAACAGTACTAGGAAACACCAACGGTACTAGGAAGAAGCAACAACAGTACTAGGAAACACCAACGGTACTAGGAAGCAGCAACAGTACTAGGAAACACCAACGGTACTAGGAAGAAGCAACAACAGTACTAGGAAACACCAACGGTACTAGGAAGAAGCAACAGTACTAGGAAACACCAACGGTACTAGGAAGAAGCAACAGTACTAGGAAGCAGCAACGGTACTAGGAAACAGTCGTATCTACTGGAAGCAGCAGCAGTACTAGGAAGCAGCAACGGTACTAGGAAGCAGCAACGGTACTAGGAAACAGTCGTATCTACTGGAAGCAGCAGCAGTACTAGGAAGCAGCAACAGTACTAGGAAGCAGCAACGGTACTAGGAAACAGTCGATCTACTGGAAGCAGGAGCGTACTAGGAAACAGCAACGGTACTAGGAAACAGTCGTATCAGCAGGAAACAGCAACGGTACTAGGAAACAGTCGATCTACTGGAAGCAGGAGCGTACTAGGAAACAGCAACGGTACTAGGAAACAGTCGCATCAGCAGGAAACAGCAACGGTACTAGGAAACAGTCGATCTACTGGAAGCAGGAGCGTACTAGGAAACAGCAACGGTACTAGGAAACAGTCGTATCAGCAGGAAACAGCAACGGTACTAGGAAACAGTCGTATCAGCAGGAAACAGCAACGGTACTAGGAAACAGTCGTATCAGCAGGAAACAGCAACGGTACTAGGAAACAGTCGTATCAGCAGGAAACAGCAACGGTACTAGGAAACAGTCGTATCAGCAGGAAACAGCAACGGTACTAGGAAACAGTCGTATCTGCAGGAACCAGCAACAGTAGCGGCGATAGCAACGGGAACAACAGTAGTAGCAGTTACCATAGTGCCAAGAGGTAGCAGCAACAGCTTCAAGAACAGCAGCAGCAGCAGCAGTAGTAACTCCAGTGGCAGTAACAGCCGTTGTGGTGGCAACAGTGGCAACAGCAAGAACTGCAATCACAGTGGCAACAGCAGCAGTTATAGTGGCAACAGCAGTAGCAAACAGTGCGGCAACAGCAGATATAGTGGCAACAGCAGTAGCAAACAGTGCAGCAACAGCAGACTAGTGGCAACAGCAGTAGCAAACAGTGCAGCAACAGCAGACTAGTGGCAACAGCAGTAGCAAACAGTGCAGCAATAGCACATATAGTGGCAACAGCAGTAGCAAACAGTGCAGCAACAGCAGATATAGTGACAACAGCAGTAGCAAACAGTGCAGCAACAGCAGACTAGTGGCAACAGCAGTAGCAAACAGTGCAGCAACAGCAGACTAGTGGTAACAGCAGTAGCAAACAGTGCAGCAACAGCAGATATAGTGGCAACAGCAGTAGCAAACAGTGCAGCAACAGCAGATATAGTGACAACAGCAGTAGCAAACAGTGCAGCAACAGCAGACTAGTGGCAACAGCAGTAGCAAACAGTGCAGCAACAGCAGACTAGTGGCAACAGCAGTAGCAAACAGTGCAGCAACAGCAGACTAGTGGCAACAGCAGTAGCAAACAGTGCAGCAACAGCAGACTAGTGGCAACAGCAGTAGCAAACAGTGCAGCAACAGCAGACTAGTGGCAACAGCAGTAGCAAACAGTGCAGCAACAGCAGACTAGTGGCAACAGCAGTAGCAAACAGTGCAGCAACAGCAGACTAGTGGCAACAGCAGTAGCAAACAGTGCAGCAACAGCAGACTAGTGGCAACAGCAGTAGCAAACAGTGCAGCAACAGCAGACTAGTGGCAACAGCAGTAGCAAACAGTGCAGCAACAGCAGACTAGTGGCAACAGCAGTAGCAAACAGTGCAGCAACAGCAGACTAGTGGCAACAGCAGTAGCAAACTGCTGCAACAGCAGACTAGTGGCAACAGCAGTAGCAAACAGTGCAGCAACAGCAGACTAGTGGCAACAGCAGTAGCAAACAGTGCAGCAACAGCAGACTAGTGGCAACAGCAGTAGCAAACTGCTGCAACAGCAGATATAGTGGCAACAGCAGTAGCAAACAGTGCAGCAACAGCAGATATAGTGGCAACAGCAGTAGCAAACAGTGCAGCAACAGCAGACTAGTGGCAACAGCAGTAGCAAACAGTGCAGCAACAGCAGATATAGTGGCAACAGCAGTAGCAAACAGTGCAGCAACAGCAGATATAGTGGCAACAGCAACAACAGTAGAATCAACAGTAGAACAGCAGCCGTAAGAGTAGCGAGTGGCATCTACAGAAGCAGCTGCATTATAACTAGGGACAGTAGCAGCAGCTGCACCAGAGGCAGTGTCACTAGTGGCATCAGCAGCAGAAGCAGGGGTACCAGTAGCAGCTGCAGCAGAAGCAGAGGCACCAGTAGCTGCAGCAGCAGAAGCAGGGGCAGCAGAAGCAGCAATAGTAAGAGCACCAGTCGCAGCTGCAGCAGAAGCAGGAGTACGTGAAACAGAATCAGGACCCTCGGGCATCAGCAGCTACAGCAGAAGTAAGGGCCACCATCACCAACAGCTACAGTAGAAGTAAGGGCCACCATCACCAACAGCTACAGTAGAAGTAAGGGTCACCATCACCAGCAGCTACAGCAGAAGTAAGGGTCACCATCACCACCAGCAGCTACAGCAGAAGTAAGGGCCACCATCACCAGCAGCTACAGCAGAAGTGAGGGTCACCATCACCAACAGCTACAGTAGAAGTAAGGGTCACCACCACCAGCAGCTACAGCAGAAGTAAGGGCCACCATCACCAGCAGCTACAGCAGAAGTAAGGGCCACCCACCACCAGCAGCTACAGCATAAGTAAGGGCCACCACCACCACCAGCTGCAGCAGAAGTAAGGGTCACCACCACCAGCTGCAGCAGAAGTAAGGGCCACCACCACCAGCAGCTACAGCATAAGTAAGGGTCACCACCACCACCAGCTACAGCAGAACTAAGGGTCACCTCCAACAGCTACAGCAGAAGTAAGGGTCACCAGCAGCAGCTACAGCAGAAGTAAGGGCCACCACCACCAGCAGCTACAGCAGAAGTAAGGGCCACCATCACCAACTACAGCAGAAGGAAGGGCCACCACCACCAGCTGCAGCAAAAGAAAGGGTCACCACCAGCAGCAGCTACAGCAGAAGTAAGGGTCACCACCACCAGCAGCTACAGCAACAGAAGGGCCACCATCACCAGCAGCTACAGTAGAAATAAGGGCCGCCACCACCAGCTACAGCAGAAGTAAGGGCCACCACCACCACCAGCTACAGCAGAAATAAGGGCCACCATCACCAACTACAGCAGAAATAAGGGCCACCACCACCAGCAGCTACAGCAGCAGAAGGGCCACCATCACCAGCAGCTACAGTAGAAGTAAGGTCCACCATCACCAGCAGCTGCAGCAGAAGTAAGGGCCACCACCACCACCAGCTACAGCAGAAGTAAGGGCCACCACCACCAGCTACAGCAGAAGTAAGGGCCACCACCACCACCAGCTACAGCAGAAATAAGGGCCACCACCACCAGCAGCTACAGCAGCAGAAGGGCCACCATCACCAGCAGCTACAGTAGAAGTAAGGGCCACCATCACCAGCAGCTGCAGCAGAAGTAAGGGCCACCACCACCACCAGCTGCAGCAGAAGTAAGGGCCACCACCACCAGCAGCTACAGCAGAAGTAAGGGTCACCACCACCATCAGCTACAGCAGAAATAAGGGCCACCACCACCAGCTACAGCAGCAGAAGGGCCACCATCACCAGCAACTACCGTAGAAGTAAGGGCCACCATCACCAGCAGCTACAGTAGAAGTAAGGGCCACCATCACCAGCAGCTGCAGCAGAGATAAGGGCCACCACCACCACCAGCTACAGCAGAAGTAAGAGCCACCACCAGCAGCAGCTACAGCAGAAGTAAGGGCCGCCATCACCACCAGCAGCTACAGCAGAAGTAAGGGCCGCACCATCACCAGCAGCTACAGCAGAAGTAAGGGCCACCGTCACCACCAGCTACAGCAGCAGAAGTAAGGGTCACCACCACCACCAGCCAGCAGCTACAGCAGCAGAAGAGAGGACCTGCAGCAGGTGGTGTCAGGTGGTGCGCAGTGGCGTCGGTGATGGGGAGGGAGGTGTCAGGGCGCCTGGTGGTGGTGGTGCTGGGGCTCCCTGCCCTCTTCTGTTACCTCCTCCTGGGCACCACCACCACCCTCCACCACCATCCCCCACCCACAGGTAAGCTCCAGGACCTCTCCCTCATCACTCTCCCTCACAACACCCTCATCACTCTCCCTCACAACACCCTCATCACTCTCCCTCACAACTCAACCTCTCACACCCTCATCACTCCCTCAACACCCTCTCACTCTCCCTCACAACACCCTCATCACTCTCCCTCATCACTCTCCCTCACAACACCCTCATCACTCTCCCTCACAACACCCTCATCACTCTCCCTCACAACACCCTCATCACTCTCCCTCACAACACCCTCATCACTCTCCCTCACAACACCCTCATCACTCTCCCTCACAACACCCTCATCACTCTCCCTCACAACACCCTCATCACTCTCCCTCACAACACCCTCATCACTCTCCCTCACAACACCCTCATCACTCTCCCTCACAACACCCTCATCACTCTCCCTCACAACACCCTCATCACTCTCCCTCACAACACCCTCTGTCGTAGAGCGGAGTTAGGTTTCCTTTGCATGGCCTGCACATAGAAGAATCACCCATCTACCCCAGCTTGACTGCAATATTTAGCTTTTCCATTGAATACTAGCTTTGCCTGAGCTTTTCCATTGAATATTAGCTTTGCCTGAGCTTTTCCATTGAATATTAGCTTTGCCTGAGCTTTTCCATTGAATACTAGCTTTGCCTGAGCTTTTCCATTGAATATTAGCTTTGCCTGAGCTTTTCCATTGAATATTAGCTTTGCCTGAGCTTTTCCATTGAATATTAGCTTTGCCTGAGCTTTTCCATTGAATATTAGCTTTGCTTGAGCTTTTTGGACACGTCACTTTTGGACTTTTAAAGCATTGTGGCTATTGGCAGCTCAAGAAGAGTGGGCCGCTTTGATAACTGTTTCTTTCCCTACACCTCCAAGCTTTGGAACTAACTCTCTCTCCCTCTCATGTCTTCCCCAATTATTATGACCTGGCGCATTTTAAATGGCAGGTTTTTCTACTTCCTGCAGAATTATTAAAAACTTTCTCTTGTCTTTTCTTCCTCTTCTTCATAATCTTCGTTCTATTTCAATCAAGGTCTGGCCTTAATTTGGACTACTTCTGTCAGTGTTTGTCTTCAAGTAGTTGTACTACTTTCCAGCCGAAACTCTTTAAAGCGAAGGAATATGTGGCAAAAACTGAGTCGTGTCAGTCATAACAACTCGCAGAGCAGGGATTTAAAAAGACAAGTTATGGTCAGGAAAGGAAAAAGAAACTTTGTGTTGCCATTTTCAAGCCAACGCAATTTGAAGGGCAACAAAATGTGTCTCATTTCTTAAAAAAAAAACATCCCTTGGGTTAACAAAAATGTAAAAAAAAAAATAATCAGTAAAGTATTCCATCTGGTGAATGGCTAGAAATTAATCCCAAGCATATCTGAAAGTTTTTAATGTTTTTAAAAGAAGTTCATGGTTGGGGCTACAATTATCATCCGAGAAACATTATTGGAACAAAACTAAAGAACTTAATAAATGACCCCGAACTAATCTTATTATTAGTGCATAGTTGAAATTCCCCCACTTAATTCATTTTGAACAAATATAAGGATTTCTCAATGATCATAATGATTTTCCTTCTGAGGTAAAAAGAATATTAATTTTGAAAATAGAATGGAACTTTGAAAGTATATATTAACTAAGTTTTTTTTTTTTTTTAAGTGTATGAGATTGCCCTTCTTAAATTACAATGATTTATTTTAGGTACTCATGTATTAGCGGCAGATCTCTCCAAAAGCATCTTTAATTTTTTTCAATGCAGAGTTTTAAGATAATTATACGAGTTATAGGAACAAATATGACCTCGATGTGAGTGGTCCCTGGGCGGCAATGGCGAGAGTCAAATGAGCATTACGAGATCCAACTCAAATGAATATTACCTTCAGGTAATATTCCCTCCAGACACCCCAATTCTTAGGATTTTCACTATATTTTGTTGTTATATATATATTTTTTTCTAGCGAGTATTGTTCTTTACCTTGGTTTTACAGCGGGTACAATATGGACGATCTTGTATTGAGTGGCCATTAGCCATTTATCGTGAAGTCATGTATGAGAGATGGATTGGTATAAAGTTTTCATGTTATTGGACTGGATATTCCCCATAGATCTGTAGGGTTGACTTAAGTTATTTTCCCAGTGGTGTTTCATCCAGTCGACCCCTTTACTCAGTCATCTAGTCGATCGCTTTACCCAGTCATCCAGTCGACCCCTTTATCCAGTCATCCCCTTTACCCAGTCATCCAGTCGACCCCTTTACTCAGTCATCTAGTCGATCGCTTTACCCAGTCATCCAGTCGACCCCTTTACTCAGTCATCTAGTCGATCACTTTACCCTGGCATCCAGTCGACCCCTTTATCCAGTCATCCAGTCGACCCCTTTAAACTATGGCTTTTGAATATGCTCGTATCCACCCTGCATATCGCATGTGTAACTACCTTTCATCTAGTTTCTTGGATTTCATATGGTGTGATCTGTGATTCTATCGCTCAGTCCCATCGAATGTGATTAATTTAGAATTTTTAATTGTTCAGTAGTCATCTTGGGTACTGTTAGCCGTTTGACTAGGAAAAAGATGTTAGTGTTTAACATGATGGCAGTAGATTTTAATTTTCGAAAATGAAAAAAAAAATTATACAGTAGATGCTTTGTCCAGACCAGGCGAAATTGCTTTTTTTTTTTTTAAGTTTATCTGCTCAAATGTTGTTTTCCTTTTGGAGATTAACGTGCATGTCTGCTGTCCATGATAGCTAGAGCTACATAGATGCCCTATACATCTTGCAGGAACCTCACTAAATGAATAGAAAAGAAAAAAAATGTTGCAAAGGAAAATTTGACTTGGTTAAGGCTTTCAGACAAGATAGGGAACCATTGGCTTTCCACTGAAAGTAAGTATGTCTTCCTTTAAATCCCTTAAACTTGTCTATAATTTCATTTTATGGGTTTTTTTCTTTAGAATTTAAAAATTCCATAGATTTTTTCCATGATTTTATTTGATTTTTTTATCATTACGATTTTCCTATCAAGTTTTTCTCGGATTTTTTTTCTGTCGCCTCTGTTTTTAATTAAGATCTTTTTAAGACAATTAATTTCTTCCGATTTTTTTTAAAAAAATTTATTCTTTCTTAGGAAGCGTGATCTCAAATAACTGTTCATTTGTTTAAGAATAAAGCCTTATAATAATGAATGACAGATGATAACCACTTTTATCTTTTCAATACAGAGTGGCAATTGAAAAATTTGAAATTTTTATCATATTTTTTTCAATATTGGGACCACATGCATGGTGGCTATGTGTTACGTTATTGAAATTTCAATTTAATCCATGATTTTTATTGGTCACCTTCGGCCGGCTGTGGTGGCTCAGGGCTTTTTAAATTTGTAACTACACAGGAGGGGAGGCTCTGTTGGTCGAATTCAGGTCAGATATGAATAGAATGAGACGGAGCTACTCTTTTTGAGTGGGGTTTGAGTCAGATTAAAAGTAAACTGGAGTCTCATTGGCTGCTGGGAGGGCCTGGTAGGTCAGGTCAAGACTCGTTAAGGGAAATTTAAGCTGGTGGGACATTCCAATGATGGGAGTTTGTTGTATCAGAGGAAAAGGGGGAAAAAAATGGTTGTGAAAAGAGGAAAAAAAAAAAAATGGTTGTGAAAAATCAAGTCAGAAGTATGGAAAGGACTCAGGTCATGTAGGGAAAGAGTCTAGTGTGTCTAGTGAAACTGGAACTAGGTTTTTGGTTAGGTTTAGGCGTGACCGAAGAGGTCAATGCTAAGGCTGTGTCCACAAACTGTCAAATAGATATATGCTCATGACCCAATAAGATATAGATTTTCAAGAAGATCCTAAAGTGTTCATCAGAAAGGATAGGGAAAATGATAAGATCTGAGAATTACGGAGGAAAAGAAAGATAGGGGAGGAAATCAGAAAGGAGGATTAGATTGAATGAAGAGGATAATCACATTGAAAAATAAAATTATCCCAAATAAAGCAGAAGAAATTAGAAGACTATATAATACAGAGTGTTCATCAATATGCTTCTACAGATGAAATTGCATGACCAGATATCAAACAGTGGCTGATAAATGAACTCAAATGTACAACTTATAGATGCACACATGGACGTGCCCATATCTATTTTTTTTTTTTCTTATGGAGAACAGCAATGGTTATTAAAATCAGTGAAGCAGTTCAATCGCCTTTAGCCATCGGTGTGGAGCGATGTCCATAGTTATAAATCCATATGTAACACAGTTTCATTATTTATCTCTTAAAGTTTGGCCTGCATTGTGTCTAAAAGAAGGCCTGCCTGCAGGAATTGCTGCTGCTGAGATGGACATGCAGTCAAGCAGTCAATGACAACCATTAGTTTGAATGTGACAATTCAGTCATTAAGTTGGTGTGAGGAAGATCTTTATATATAAGGTCATGTATACATCAACGTGGTGTTAATGGGTCATGTTTTTCCCTTCTAATTATATTTTTGGGGAGGTACAGTTGACTCACAGTATTAGGGATAAGGCCTTTAACTATCACCCTTCCTATATTTGGAGATTAAATTCGAGGCAAATCATCAATTTGGATGTGTAAATGTAGGTTATGAGGTCGGGTTAGCGAGGCGCATAAACCATCGTGTTCACATCTCAATTGTGGTTTTATTGTGTCTATCATATTTTTGCCTATGTGTGTGCAATTGACCCATAATGTCTGGGGGAAAATGCTTGCAGGTGTTAGTGGTGGTTGGCAAGTTTTCAAGGAGAAGCAATGGTTTAGAAGTGAAAATTGCTGGTTATAAGGAGTACAGACAATGGTTCTCAAACCCCGCCACCTATTTCACAAACTGCATTGATTTCAATTTCTTATTATTTACGTTTTTATCCCTAAAATCATTATTGATGAATTGATTCAAAACCTTTGTCATGTAGGCATCAACTGTGCTGGGACCAATACCCTAAATTGTATATCATTGATACTTCCATCCATAATAGTGATTAGTCATTGATTAAAAACATTTCGTGGGCTCAGACATCATTTTTTGCTGTAGCCACTGCCCTAGTAAAGCCCTCACATATTGATTATCATATTTATTGCTAAGTTTGTTATCACTCTTTGGTAAAGAACGTACTTTGGGTCAAGGTATCTGTGTAATTCCTTTCCTTCGTGGAGGCAAATAAAAAATGGGTGAATGAAAGACAAAGGTGTTGTATTATACATTTGAATTGGGTTTTACAAGCATTTGGTAGCCATCAGGGGAAGATATGGGCCATGGTTTTCACAAGTGATGAAATAATTGAGCACACAGTCAATGCATATATGTTTTTTCTCTGACAACACGTGGGTAAGTTAATGGACAGGGTTACTTCCCACAGAAATAATTATTAAGTCCTTATTATTCTCGTATGCATAGCAAAAGGGCCTTTTTTTCACATTTCGCTGGTTCATTGAAAAAGCTTTGGCACCAAGTCTCTGTCTGGGACCAGCACATGGGCAAACAGCATGTGACTGAAGCTTACACATTTATCAATGATTGTGCTTTGCCTTCAGCAAATTGGAGGCCAGATAATCTGTCATGAATATTGTATCTGACTTGTGCATTTTCGTTTTAAGGTGACACTATCGTATCCTGGAATATCTTTTTTAAGTTATTGATAATCGTAGTCCATAGTATTCTCATTTGCTTCCCTTATTTTTGCACTTGGGGCTCAAGTCTTATTTGATTTCTTATCACTAATATTCCTTCTTTATGTTTGAAATGTATATGACTGATATATATACATGTACATATTTATATTTCATGAGAAATAGGAGAAAGATTTAGGCAATGAGTTCCTTAACAGAGCAATCATCACACTCTCCTCCCACGGTCGGTTCGTGCCCAACATGTGGCCTCAACTTCATTGTGGTGAGTGATGCCCCAGAAGGTGACCTGGACGACCTATGGTGGGCAGACTGGGACGAGGTGCAGAGGAGCCGGCGGGCGGCCCTCTACTTCGAGTGCCACCACGTCCGGAAGACCCGGCTAAAGTCCCTCTCGAAGCTCGTGAATGCCCGCCGCTACCTCTACAACCTGCTGGTGGATGACCGGCACAAGGCCATCTATTGCTATGTTCCTAAGGTACTTGAGTCACTTTAGATTTCATCCATAAAGTATAAAAAAGGAAGATCTGTTGTGCTTTGTCAGTTATCTGATATACTCTCTCTTCATATCAGGATGATATAGAAACTTAACCCACCTTTTCAGTTGTCATCCATCACCATTCTTCTAAATAAGTTTGAAACTTAATCATGCCGATAATTGTTTTTTTTTTAACCACCACTTCATATTTGGATTCAGTGTATTAACTTTTTCTGTAGAAGGGAAATTGTTGCAGTTGTTGACAAAACAAATTTGTATTGGAAGATCAAAAAAGAATTAAGTGAATTTTTACAGGGAAAATGTGACATAGTTCTGTGTTAGTCATATGAGGTGAGCTATTTCACATGTTTGTATGGCAAGTGTGGAGTTGATTATGGTATTTCAGTCACCAAAGTAGACATAGAAAGTTGAATCTTCCGAGGTGATAATTGAAAAGAATATGCATTACTATTTCCCAAACAGGCTGCCAGTTGCCACACCAATTCAAAGTGATCCCTGTTCGTTTATTAACAGTTTTACTCATTTTGGGGGGTTCACATCAATGAAAAAAAATTTATGAGCATAGTGACCACCTAGATGGGTATGAAATAAACCCATATGTTTTCCCATTTACATGTTTGCAGTTTTCAGCTTTGCTAAGGTAATTCCAGCTGTCGTGAAGTAATGCCAAGAACAGACGTAAAAGCCTCACTGGTCATGTCCAGTCTCTAGCTGCACCTTCAAACATATCACCTTTACCTTAACAGACAGTGACCTCCCTTTCTACAAATTCCTCAGTGAACCTAGGACTTTTGCTTCCTCACTCAATGTACAACTCACTTCAAGTCTCATGATTTCATGTGCTGCCATATCTATTGTGTATTTTCACTTCTTTCTTGTTTGCCTCATTAATACTCACACTCTTATCATCTTGCCACACTCCCCTGCAGCAGTGCTGCAGTACATCCTCCTTTCACGCAGAGTCCTTAAACTTGCACACCAATTTCTGGAGTGTCTGTCTCGAGTCTGCCACCAGAGCCGTGTTATATGCAAACGGCAGCCAACCCACCTTCTTGGCTCCACCATCCCCATCATACAGTAGACCTGTCCCTCTCTTCAAGACTTTTACATATACCTCCCTTACCACCCTACCCATGAACAGATTAAACAGACATGGTGACATCACACCTTTTATTCAGATCCACCATTACTTGGAACCACTTACTCTTCTCCCATCCTACTTATATACATGCCATACTGTTCCATTAAAACTTGTCACTGCATCTATTAGGACCATATTTATTTAAAACTCTTACAAAAATTAAAAGAATGCTACAGTTGTCATGAAAGAGAAAAGGGAGAGAAAAATTTATATGCTACTCCCACTTCACATAGTGTCATTCTGTATTAAAAATTCAGTAACATTTTTCTTGCCTCATAAGTTTCCCCTTTTCTTAATATTTACAATGACTTAAACATGAATAGAAACTTTTTGTTAAAAATATATGCATCTGAGGATGGATGTTACGTAAGTGAAGTAGACACCATGTGTTAGTTTACATTGAGAAACAAGCGTGTTTGTTGTATTCAAAAACTTAGTTCAGTATTGACCATATAATGTGTGGCTTGACACTCACATGATGTATGTACTTTTTCTTTGATATCCTGTAAGTAACTGAGGTTTGAGTTTTTTTCAGCTGTGTGGCAGTTTGCTAGTGACATTTGTGGGTAATTTGTGGAATTAACATCAACTAGAATTTTAAAGACAGCTAGGAAGCTTTGAATTGTCATTTGATGATGGGAGTAGTTCTGTAAGGGTCATCGGAAGATGATGGGAGCAAGTTAAAGGTTAAAGCTTGGCACTGACCTTTACAATGAGAAAGACAAAGACAGTAAGGTTGCTCTAGCTAATGAAGCTTTTATTAGTGATATTAACAATGAAATTTAAACTGTTTAGGTATGAAATGGTGTGCAAATGTTATAGTTATAGCTGGGAACACCAGAACTATTACATATATAGTTTATGGATTTGCATATATTTTGTGTCTCATTATCAGACTTTACCTGTGGTTTGATTTTAGGTTGCCTGCACGAACTGGAAGCGATTAATGATGATCTTGTCAGGGCGTACGAATGAGACCAACCCCCTGAACATCAGTTCCCATATTCCACATGAGGAGGGAGTCCTAACTAGGCTGTCAGGAACACGCATCAAGGTAAAACTAGTCTGCTATCTATCCTCCTTATTCTTTTTCAAGGTGGTATAAAATGTTATCTCCTTAATTACACAGTTTGTCTGAAATGACATAACTCAGTACACACACACACATACACACACATACACACACACACACGCACACACACGTACAAATTCATACTTGCTTGCCTTCATCCATTCCTGGTGCTACCCAGCCCCACATGAAACAGCATCGCTACCCTCTGCTTCATTGAGGTAGCACCAGGGAAACAGACAAAAAAAAAGCCACATTTGTTCACACTCAGTCTCTAGCTGTCATGTGTAATGCACCAGAAACACAGCTTCCTATCCACATCCAAGCCCCACAGACCTTTCCATGGTTTACCCCCCAGACATTTCACATTCCCTGGTTCAGTCCATTGACAGCACGTCGACCCCGGTATACCACATTGTTCTAGTTCACTCTATTCCTCGCATGCCTCACCCTCCTGTATGTTCAGGCCCTGGGGATAGGGGAGATAGAATACTTCCCACATATTCCCTGTATGTTGTAGAAGGCAACTAAAGGGGGAGGGAGCAGGGGGCTGGAAATCCTCCCCTCCTGTTTATACTTTTACAAAAGAAGGAACAGAGAAGAGGAACAAGTGAGGGTATTCCATGTAGGGCGCAGTCCCTATTCTTAACACTACCATCAAACCTTATATAAATGCACAGAACAGTCCTTGTAATATTTTATATGCAGCACAAAGCATTGTGAGGGTTAAGCTTTTTATACCTCATTCCTCATACTAGTGCACCTTAGATCAAGACTTCATTTAGGTTTAAGCTCCCTCAAAATCAGCTTTCAAGTCTATCAATTTATGTTTGGAACTCCCTCAAGGGGAAGACCATGGCAATAGAGTCTCCATGATTAGTGAACTCCAGTGCCACTTCATAATCCTCAGTGCCTCACTCTTAACAGGCCACTGGCAGAGGGCATCTCTAGCACAGTGTTTGCAGAGGCTCCTACGTCATGTTCTTACTGACTACTTCCTAATGCTCCTTCATGTTCCATATGCTAATAATTCAGTTGCACCATTCCTCTTTATTTCACTTTTGTATCTTCCAGTTTTGATCAAGTTTTGCATCTCGTGTCCACTTTTGATGCTAATGGCTGATTTTTGTTCTGTCTCCTTGTATTATACCAGAATAGGAAGAGATAAAAGAATTTTTAACAGAATAGTCTTTCATGATTGTGTAAGGCATGTTTATGTCCATAGGTTGTTAATGGAATAGTCTTTCATGATTGAGTAAGGCCTGTTTATGTCCATGGGTTGTAACTGATATAGTGACAGTAATACAGTAAATTCCCAAACAATTGAGGTTAGGTTCATGACTTTATGTTTATAGTGTATTAGAAAGTTAATTATGTTCCTGGAACCTCATACTTCCTCATCTCAAAGAAGTGAAAATATATTGTATAATTCATGAATATTTCAAAAATCATAACTAATATCTTTGAATAAGTACACCAATTGGATACCCTGTTTTTCGTATTCAGAGGGACCTTGGTGGCCTTGTTCTGAGATTTGTTCGGCTGCTTTTTGTAGATCTCCATTTTAGGAACTTCGCTCCCACTGATGTTATGCCAGGCTATTTTATTATATTGAGAGTCTGGGTCATATTCCAATCCATGAATGCAGGGCATATTCTTCGTTAAACTTATGATGATGTCTCGACGTATGTTCTGTTTCCTGCTTTATGTATTGCTTGGTCTTCATCATTTCTGCCCTTGCTGTTATCTTCCAACTATGGTAACATGCTTCAAGATGTACTTCTCTGTTGGTGAGTCTTGCTTTGGAATCCACACCAAGTACACCCAGAGCAAGATCCTCGAGGGCTTACACTTTCATTCTATCACTTTCCTCTAAAGTCAGTACTTGTAGCTACTAGTTATGGGCAAAAGCTTTCTCGGTTATTGATTTATTGATTGATAAGGAAATAACTTTCCATACCCTGTTGATGTGCTTAATGGCTTGGTGGATGTTGTAATCTCTCCAAAAGTCCCTTGCAGCAATTGCTTCTTTTTCACTTGTAATTCTGTTCACCTTCAGTGCTTACCTGGTGTCAAGCCACTTAAATGTCGATATGATCCCTGCGTAAAAAAGCTGGAGAACTGACATTGTGTTGCCAGACTGGAACACTGTTTTGAAGTCTTCATGTTAATCTTTAAGCAACTTGCACTTTTGGTCAGGGGCTGTTTTCTTCATGTAAATGGCCTTTGCACAACAGCTTTTTTCCTTTAGAAAGATCCACACTTTAGAATTAAGTCATTCTATTACCATTCCTAAAACATTGCTGGAGTTAATCATGTTTTTGTTGCTAGATAGCTCCCAAAAATTCTTTTCAGCATCTTAGAATATGCAGAATGAAAAAGCAGAGTGTTTACAAGAACTAGTAATGCTGCTCTAGAAAATTAGAGTCAAGTGGTCATTACTAGCCTCATCTCATGTTGAAAATCAGGTTGGGAAATCCCCTAACTCCCATTCTAAGTCTTCCCAGGAAGCCTCAAAATCTTCAGAAGCATGAAGGTCTGAGGTGAGTGCCTCAACATGGGTGATCTGAAAAAGAAGTCTGATCAGCTATTCCTCATTTGCAGCAAAGTCTCCATGGTGACTCTTGATGGTGACTGATTTTTTTACAGCCTCTTCCTTAATGATCAGGCTTCATGTTTTAATATGGTACCTTTGGTCCTTGAAATTCAGTAGTAGAGCTTTCTTCCATTTTGTCAATCTTTGGATTCTTTATGAAGCATCATGCTCAACTGTCTTCCTTATCTGCAGACTCTTTGACATTTTTCCATGTCACTTTTATGTTTTTGTTTAGTCCCATATTAGGGGCCACACTTGCGTCGGCTGACTGCCCACTGCTGAGGAGATTCAAAAAAGTTTAAGCCCTTAATCTTTTAAAGTTCCCCTTTGTGGGAGATTCTGTTTCTCTTACTTGTTTGTTTACTAGATACTTTTTTTTTACCTTTGAGAATTCACTGTGCTAGCAAATAAAAATGGTTTAAACTTCACAGCAATATGTTGACATGTTAACCCTTTGTATGTGTATTTTGTTTTTACATATTTATGTAAAAACCCAGTTCATATGACGTTATTTAAGTTTACCAAGAAGAGCAGTGTACCTAAGGCCCAACTTTCAGCACATAACTGCTGACCCCAGCCCATTTCAGAATGTCTCTCTTACCTTTGTCCTTTGCTCCCTTCCATTAAAGTAGTTTCCTATCCTGCCAGGGGTGTACATTTTATATCAGCATGCAGATTCATTTTTCTGATTAATATCTAATATGGTATATTGTCAGATACTCTCTGGTAGTCTATCAGCACACAGCCGACCTACCCTGTCAAGTCTGAGTTGCACTTAGAACAAAGATCCTTTATCATTTGGTTAAGGATACTCAGGGTCACTTTTCCCAGGAGCAGCTCTAGAAAAAAGATCCTTTGTCATATGATAAAGGATAATAAGGATCACTTCTTCCAGGAGTATTCTCTATATTCTATTTTATTGACTATCTATCTTTCTGTCTATATATCTGATGCCTGTTCCCTCTAGGAACTCCCATCAAGGGGGTCTCAACTTATTCCTCTCCTTACGTACCTCCTTTGCATATCTCCAATTAACCAAAAACTAAAGAATTCTCTTTGCATGCTGCCTGAATAGTTCTGATGTTAATGCCATTATATACAGGAAAATTAATGTTTCTAGGCTCCATGTGCAAGTGGTAACATCTGAAGTGAGAACTTGCATGAGGTTTTATCATTATCATTAGATGAAAATGAGCACAGCCTAATTGAGGACATTCTCACCCCAGAGAAACCTGCCTTGCTCTACTCCTTTTTGAAATCTTGAAATTTTAGGAACCCTGTAAAAAGAATCTTGAGGTTGCATAGGAATTTCTTACCAGGGAAAACATTAACAGTAAGACAGCCTTACCTGTTACAAAAACTCAAATTCTAACCATTTCAAGTAAACCTTCATTTTTCATCCATGCTCTTGCAACACATTCTACTTTCACCAGTATTCCTCCGTTGATTTTGACCTCCCCGCTTTACCCCAGTCAACACATCTCTAAACATTCTAAGATTACATCAGTATATTTTCCTTTCTTTCCCATGTTTGTATCTGCATCTCTGATTCATAACTGCTGCTCGATCATAAAAGCTTCAGCATATGCACACTTTCCCCAAAAAAGTATTAGGCCCCCATGCCAGAAGTTTCTGATAAACTGCGACTGGCCGACCGAGATTAAGACTTAACTTTGCTGCCACCTTGATGCAGTTGTTGCTTCAGGGTGGCAACAAAGATTATTAGAAACTTCAGGCCTGGGGTAGCCAGTATCTTTTTTGGAGAGTGTATATGTGTAATGCTATTGCCATATGCGGAGAAGCATTCCAGTCTGAAGCCTTCCTTGAGATAGAC
Source organism: Panulirus ornatus (assembly GCF_036320965.1). Lineage (NCBI taxonomy): Eukaryota > Metazoa > Arthropoda > Malacostraca > Decapoda > Palinuridae > Panulirus > Panulirus ornatus. The sequence continues at coordinate 2,977,928 of NC_092279.1, forward strand.
CTGTCTTAACTCAGTGAACCTTATGGTTGACCTATTTCTAATTCCTAGCTTTCTTTCCTTTCTGTGTAATATCTCTTAACCTTTCTTTATATACTGTGACTTTCTTGATGAATGCTGAGATGAAATTCAGTCCATTCTACAACTAAATGAATTCAGTCACTGCTTTTTACCCTGTTGTACTGTCTCCCAAAAAATGTATTGGCCCTTTGGGCTTGAAGTTTCTAATAATCTACAACTGGTCAACTGAGATTAAACCTTGACTTCCCTGCCACCCTGATGGAGTTGTAAACTGCATTAGGGTGGCAGCAAAGCCATGTTTTGATATTGGTTGGCCAGGTGTAGATTATTAGAAACTTCAAGCCTGGGGGAGGGATACTTCTTTGGGAGAGTGTACATCAGCTCCCTTCTCATCATGCATGCCTGAAGCCTCTTGATAATGGAACCTCCTTTCTCCAAAGTGCAGTATTTTAAATCAGTACTATATATACATGTTAGCTATTCGAACTACCCTGTCAGTAGATTTGTAGATTCATCTTCAGATTTGTATTGCAAGATATGCTTGTATTCAAAGCTCAGTGTCAGCACAATGTTATGATTATCTTTTACAACATTTTCAAATCTCCTTGCAGCAGGTTAACCTGAAAATGAATTTATGTGACATGCATTTTTGTGTGTGTGTTGAAATGTACTATAGGACAATCCAGTGTTATTGTGCATAATTGTTATCACAATTCTTGTATTTTTTAATGAGTGCAAAATCTTAATTGTCATTTGCAGTCATCAGTGCTGAGGTATAAACTCCGAATGTATACAAAGTTCCTAATTGTACGGCATCCCTTGGAGCGTTTGGTGTCTGCCTATAGAAACAAGCTGGTGAAAAACTCCACCTCTGCTGCAGACTTCAAGAGAAGATATGGTGTCAGCATCATGAAGAAATATCGAAAGGGGGTCAGTGCTCAAAACATCTCCAAAAGTGGTCATGGTATAACTTTTCCAGAGTTTGTTAACTACTTAGTAGAGACAGGGCAGGATAGCCTACAGAGTCTCAATGAACATTGGGCACCATACGTTGATTTGTGTCACCCATGTACTATTAAATATAACATTATTGGTAAGTATGAGACTTTGGATGAAGATTCAGAATACATCCTTCGAAAGATAGGTGCTCCTCATGATTTACACTTTCCTCCCCTTGTGGCATCACGCACAGCATCACTGGTGGCTGACCACATGGCTTCCCTAACACAGGAACTGAGCCAGAAGTTGTATAACTTATACAAGTTTGATTTCAAGCTCTTCGAGTACGATTATCCAAACCTCTAACATGAATTTTGCATTAAATGTAAGAAAACTAGAGTTAAATCTCAGAAGAACTTGCTATGCTTTAACCTTGTTTGTAGATGACAGTAAAAGTTGCAGTACTATGTATGCATTAACCCTTTGTATGTGTATTTTGTTTTTTCAGTTCTTTTTTCTGTTGGTGCTGTTATTGGTTATGATCACTCACAGTGGCTCCATTGTTGTTAAAGAAAATTATCAAGATAATATGCAACTTGAAAGGTATTAACATTTGCTGCACTTTTTGGCTGCAGTCCTAGTTGTATTAATAGATTCTTTGTTACTTTTGAATTTGTGGATAGAAACTTTGAAAAATATTTCTGGATCCTTCACTGGTGTATGAAAAACTGTTTCCTCTGATATATTGTTGCTCTCTATCTTGAGGAATGTTTGCTTATTTTGGATGACTGCAGGCAGACCTGCTGGTCTATAAATGAGTTTTAGTGAAACTTAATATTAATTTCTTATTTGTAGAATTATTTTTGTTACTTGGCCAAATAGGGAACCTAAAAGGGCTTTGGTGGTTAGTGGCAAAACATATCCATATCAGAACCGTATAGGTGTTTAATATCAGGCAGTGGAGTCCTACAGTGTTTCATTTTATGTAATATTGCCTGGTATTATTAAATCTGTTCATAACTATGACTGAAATGTGTTAGATGTTAATGTTTTCATGATTTGTACCCGAAAAGTCTGCAATAAGGATATCTGCAGTTTTATACCTCTCACAGTTTCACAAACCTCCCCTTTTGATTCATTTGTTAACTTCAGCTGTATGGAAAATACAGGATAAATGGGAGATGTGTTAAATTCTGAGCAGTGAAGTGGAATACATGTGTGATGTGAAATGTTCTTAACAGTTGTTCTTGTGATTGTTGTAAGATTGGTTGTAACCTAACTAAGGTAACTCATTTGTTTACCCATGGTGGTACAAAACACAGATACGGGTTCAGAACTTTTGTACTTTTCTGGAAAGATGTGGTTTAATGTATCTTTGTCGTGAATCAGTATATTATTATGATGTTTGTTGTTCCTCTAAAAACTTTCCATTGGTAATACTTGCTCAAAAACACTGTCAAAAGGATAATGGATTGCCAGGTGACCTGGTAGATGACAGTTACCCTTGAATTAGTTTCATTTTCAGAAGTTGCTTTACCTGTGAGTAATTTCTCATAGTTACCATGCATATTATGCCAAGTGAGCTCATGATAAGCATCTGTCAAGCATTAGTTTACCTCAAGATCTGAAGTCAGAGTTTGGAAACAGTATCACTAATCTATGGCAATGCTATATAGCAATGCTGTCTTGAATTCTTTCTTTTTTCTCCAGTAGAGCAACAAATATCATAATATGTTGAGTTTACTTAATGTAAGTTAATTAACAGAAAATAGGTAATTCTGAATTGTTTCGATATACTTGTTGAACTGATTTGTTATAAGATGCTACATAGCATCATTGTTGCTGTTAAAAACTGTGATACTGGTTACTGGTGTCTTGTTGGCAACTGTATTTCCATTTGTAATCTGTGATATACAAATAACGATAATCTTAAAACATGTTAAATTGTTTTAAGTACTGTGGAGATGAAACAGACTCACTTAAGATTAGGTTTTTCACATTTTCTTGAGCATTTAACTTTGAGAAAGACTTATGGAAGCATTTGATTTGAGGACATCGATAAAAGGAAGAGCAGAGGTTTGTGCAACACTCACAGTGACAAGGCTGTTGTGTGAAATTTCACATTCATACACTGCTCTCTCCCAAGTATGGTACTGTAATTGTTTCCAGTACTTGCCTAATGACAAGTGGCCAAGCATAAAGTTGTATGCCATTAACTTGTGTACTTCCAGTTTATCTCATGGGCATTTTCATATTGTAGACTGATTGATTGTAACTACAGTTTGAAGCCCTACAGCTGGAGAGGTAAAGGGATTGCTATTTTTTTAAGTGATGGTTTGTTTTATTGGCCATATTGACAGTGCAGCACCACTGGTATATTTGCTATGTATTCTAAGATTCCACATCTCAACATAGCTATTTGTACATCAATCTTTTATTGTTTCAACTGGCTCTTGCCTTTTTTGTCTTTCATGCTTTCTTAATTACAATTTGCTTCAGTTTTATGGTAGCTCATCCAGCAGTAAGAATTCTGCAGCATGATAGCTAAACCAACTTAAAGAATTCTTCAGCACAATAGCTCATCCACCTTTCAGAATTCTTCAGTATGGTAACAAAACCAACTTTCAAAATTCTACAGTACAGTAGTTCAACCAACTTTCATATTTCTTCAGCACATACTTCAGGTATTGCTGATGGGTCTTTTAAGGTTGAAGGTGTGGGTGATTATCATGCACACGGTTTGGGATTGCTTTGCATTTGCCACCTTGCTTTGAACATAGAAATCGGCATGCATAAGGCAGATGACACCATGTTAGTGAATGTGCATGTCTACACTTTGTGTGTAATTTCTTATGTACAGAGTATGACAGTGCTTGAAAAATCTTCCCTTAGCTTCAGCTCATTGTACATTTTCACACCTTCCAGCATCACACAGCTTCCTTATGTAGCTTTGAATTAGGTAAAATGGCTGCCAGCTGCTTGAATTATTTGTAAGAATGTTCACGAAAGTGAAAAAACAATTATTGCTTTTATAGTGAAAGTAGCCAGAGCACATGAGAAAAAGTAATATTGCTTGAAAAATAGTGTGGGGTTTGAGAATATGTTGCAAGCACAAGTAGGAGCTGCAATATGAATGAATCCCAAAGAGGAGAAACCATTGTTAGGAGAAAGGCCATGACGAGAAAGCCATTCTTTCTCAGCAGTACTTGTACTTTTCTTCTTGCTACTGCTTTCTAGGGCAACTCGAGAATATTTTTTTCTTCTAAATGCTTTCATTATGAAAATTATTGCATCTTGCACTGTATTATGATTTTTATATGTCTCTTTTTCACTTTTCTTGTGTGAAGGTGATGTAGATGAGGATTTCTCAGTCTTGTGTAATGATTCGGCTTTGTGTGCAAAGTGAAAAAGACAAAACTCTGGAGAGTGGAAGGTAATATTTCACATTATCATACTGGGTTGAAGATACATGTGATTGAACTGAGAGACTTTAGGCTTTTGATTTAGAATTAAATATAATAGATAGATTAATAATTTTCTTTGCAAGTGCTAAAAGTATTAAAGTTGAAAGTTGTGCTGATTGCGTGTGCTGAAAGATTTGAGTATTACAATTTCTGAGTCTAGCATAGACAAAATAATCATTTTCAAATCATTGTAAAATTTCCGGGGTATAAAACTGGAATAAGAAGAAACAAATTGTGAAAATAGGATGTATCCTCATGTGTACAAGAAAGTAAATTCATTTGAAACTTCCTTTCAAGAAAATGAAGCTAATGATTTCTTATATTAACAGTGAAAGACATAAATACAAGCTAAGAAGTTTAGACATTAGATTGGTAAATAAACATGAAGGAAGCTACAAATAATGAAAGGCAGAGAGAAAGTATGATATCAGGAGATTATATAATGCATTTAAGGAGTGATCCATTACTGAAAGACCAGGAGGGTAGAAGATTGGTTTGGTTAGAAAATTACTTCCTTCACATTGTTATTAAGCTAACCAAAGTTATTTATACGCTAGACCTGGTAACAACTACCATAATAAGTATAAGGTGGATGATAAATAAGAAACATAATTTGTAAGTGATGTACGTCACATAGGGCAGAGGGGCAGTTGTAATGTAATGCCCAAACTACAAAAGGAAGGATCATGAAAAGAATGCTTTATGATCTTGATGGGAAAAGGATTGAAGATATGATTAGATCTTCAAAAGTAGATTCCAAGAGATAGATTTAGAAATATTTAAAAGCAAGAAATAAACAAAGTGGAAGTCAGAGGTTCCTATGGTAAAGTGGATGTACTCATAGGTAGAAAGAGAAAGGCTCATTAACAAAAAAACATTCCAAAGGACAGTTTTGCTTATAATCTTCAGATGGACTACAGGAAGGAAAGAAGAATATCAAAGAGAAATAATGAGTTGAGATTAATCACTAAAAGCAGATTGCTAATATCATCATGCATGCCGATGCTTACACAAACATTGATAAGCCTCTGGGATATATGCATATGATGGAGACAGAGGTGGGTTTTCCAAGAACATTGGAAGCAGTATGATTACTGTTGAAGATATTGTTTGAAATTTTCAGAGATGAGTTGGAGAAACCATAGGTTTTGTTCATAGACACTTCTGGGAAGATGTACAGTGTATGATTGCTTTTAGACAGATGATGAACTGGGGCAAAAATATGACGAGGGCATATCAGAGAGTATTGGAATCTATTTGGTAGCACATCCTGTGTTCAGAAAATTTATTGATATGATTATGAGGTATGCAATAATGCAGGCTATGCATTATTTGGATATCTTGATGATGACCTTTGAGCTAAAATTCTGCACCCAAGTCCCTAGGGATTAAAGCAGAAAGTAGAGTTGGAAGTACACCGTTAGAAATATAAGTGATTTTACAGTTTAAGTTTTTTGGAAATCCATCATCTTTGCAGATGGGCAATATACAGATTTTGAAATTTCACAGCTTTTGGAAACATGGGCCCTCATATTGTGGGCTTATTGTATCCTGATCTTAAAGTATTTTGTATAACTTCCCCTCCAGAGCAGAGTTTGAAGGTTTTCCTATAAGCAGATGACCTTACAGTCGCATCATAGCATCCTAACACATTGCAACCAACAACTAGTATGCAACACTTCATCACACAGTTGGAACATTGTCTCATCCACAACAGAAGTTTGCATCTCCACAGAAGTCTTCAGTCACCTTAGACACGAAATCAACCTGCACATTCCCATCACCTTGAATGGTAAATTGTTCCCACTCAGTAAAACTCACTCTAATCTAAGCACCACACATGATTCACACATAAGTCAGTCTCCCCCCCCCCCCCCTCTCTCTCTCTCTCTCTCTCTCTCTCTCTCTCTCTCTCTCTCTCTCTCTCTCTTCCTCTCTCTCTCCTCTCTCTCTCTCTCTCTCTCTCTCTCTCTCTCTCTCTCTCTCTCTCTCTCTCTCTCTCTCTCTCTCTCTCTCTCTCTCTCTCTCTCTCTCTCAACTAAATGCCCTCAAAAAAACTTACTGGAGTCAGATTTGGACACGAAAAAGAACCCCTTAATATCCTTTAAAGTCAGCTCACCAGCTCCTTTCTGAACTACATCACCTTCCTGGCCATCCACCACATCAAAAGTAGATAAACTATTGCTGGAAACCACACAGAACAAAGTACTTGGAACAAAACAGTGTCTCTTAGCAACCACAAACATTCACCACCTATGCAGCAAAACACGGATCTTCTTGATACAGTTCTACCTGTATATGCTTGGCATTCAATTCTTTAAAACAGCAGCAGACTCTTTTACATCCACACTGCTTCATCATTAATCACAAACCCCCAAATAGAAATGGAAATCTTGTTCCTGCTACATGCTTAAACAACCTGTTCTCACAGATCTTCCTACCCCCATCAAAAACAAGACTTGCATACACACAGGGAAATGAACTAACAACTGCTCAACAACCAACCTTCGAACCTAGTCTTCAGTGCCACCCCACCTGACATACGCTCATGTTAAACCACATTCTAAGACATAAGAATTACAGTTTCTTGTCATTTCTCTGAACACCACCCATCTCTTCAACGTTACAACAACGACTGAGCATATCACAAAACCCCTCATGCTCAGGGTGCAACGCCACATTTCTTGAGCTGTGGTACTGCTCGTTGGATGTGATCAGCTTCCTGAGCACTATAGGGGCTCTAGAGAAAGGGCCTGTTGGGATGGAAGGGAAAGGTAGAAAGTATATACATGTGTATTTATTTATATATTATTTTTATATTTGTATATTGTTTCTTGCATTAGTGATGTAGTGCTAGGAACAGATGAAGTGATGGCCTCATTCAGTGACATCCATTCTCTATTCGTCAGGTGTATTGCTCTGAAACCACAACCCCCATCCACAACCAGGCCCCATACACCTTTCTGTGGTTTTCTCTGGCCATTTCATATTCCCTGGTTCAGTCCATTGACAGCACATCAACACCATACACCACGTAGCCCCAGTTCCCTTTATCCCAAGTGTGCCTTACACTTTGCTGCATTTTCAGGCCCCAAGAATTCAAAATTTTTCTCACTCTACCCTTCCATCTCCGTTTCAGTCTCCCCATTCTCCTTTTCCCCTCTCTCTCCCACTTTCTTAACCAAACTCTTCTTGTTACCACATCCCTCTCGTACACTATCATTTCTTACTCAATCAGCTCTCCTAACACCCTTCTTATGTACACTTTCATTCATAGTGCATACCCTGCTTCCATACAGCACTGTTGGGACTACTATATATTTAAACATGTCCATCATCTTCCTCTCAGATATGTACTTCTCTTTGTACACATTCTATTATACTTCCCATTGCTCCATGTGCTACCACATCCACTGCCAGGAATCTAAAATGCTTCACTTTCTCCAACTAATCTGTTTCTGTCCACTGCTAAACCTCATAACCTTGCTTTTATCCACATTTGCTCTCAACTCTCTATTCACATACTCTTCAAAACTCAGATACCAACTTCTGCCATTTCTCTCATGATATCTACCAGCTCTTTGTCATTAGCAAAGAGTAACTGATTTACCTCCCATATCCCCTCATTCCTTGACAGACTGCAGACCTGCCTTCTCCCCAAGACCCTGCAATCACCTCCCTTACCACCTTATCCATAACCAGATTAAACAGCCATGGTGACATCACACACCCTTGTGACACACCCACCTTCACCACATTATAAGATGCTACACAGGTTCAAATTACGAGAGGGGATATGTAATGTAAGAAAGAGAATGAGTATTAGAATGTGAAGGGGTAGAAAAATTAGATAAAGCATGCGTTGTAGAAAACCAAGAATGAAGTACAAGTATATCCATCTGACATTTTTGGAGGCCAGAAATTCAAGTGGGGACACTGCAAGGTGATGTCTCATGCAATGGTCACTAGATCTATATTGTGCCAAAGTCAGCAAGTGATAAGATAATGGTGGCTAGATGTTTGACACTACCTCACTTTTGCACGTTGGCACCAGATCTGGGCAGGTTGTTGTATGGCTGGTGAGTCCCTTTGAGCAGGCATTCTTTGACACCATATGTTTTAAATGATTGTAGTAGGTGAACCATCATGGATACACATCATTTTATGAGGTAAAGTAATGTTTTAATCCTCCACTGGGTAAGTGTTCCCTCAGATGCTCAGAAGACTCTCTCTCTATAAGTGAGAGAAGGTAGACACTCTATAAAACATACGTGTAAATATCCATGATCATCATCACCCTACAAACTTTATAAGGGGAGATAAGAGTTGAGAGGCATTGCAAGTAATGCTTATCTCTGTACACTGAGTTTAAACGTATTGAGATTAGCAGCAGATCTTGGGATATCTCATCTCTATAGACTTTTACTTTGCCCATCAAGCTTGTATCAGAGACCTTCAGAAAGTTTAAACTGATGATAGATGCTATTTTTATATCTCCTTTCATAGATTTCATTAAGACACTCAGTTTGTATGACAAGTGTCTGTTGCAGTGAAAGCCATACTAACTGATGTTAACTCTGCTACAAAAGTTATATCGTCTTATTAATCTTTTAAGATGTTGTATCAAAAACAGTTTCCAGTATTTTCCAAAGTACAGGAAACAGTGGCTTATTTGAGCACATATATTTGAAAGTTCTGAAATATTAGGTACCATTTCCTATCCTCTAAGTTTTGGATACAGTCCCCTGTGATTGTGTTTTGTTAAATAGCTTTAACAACAGAAAAGATGTCTTATGACAGGGTAGATGAATCTGTTGATATTTAGATATGATTTTTTTAGAGCACCTATGAACTCATCCATCATTATTCATCTTGATATACTTTCATCATCCTTGCCATAAAAAAGTTATGATTTCTGACATACCATTGAGATTAGTACTTTCTTGTAAGTAAAGCCCTCATTTCATTCCTTCATGGTCCTAACGTGCTGCTTACACATTTTTTGCATGTGTCTGTAAAATTCTTTGGATTTATTTTTGGCAAGCCACTTTTCAGAACTTCTGTAGCAATTTCTCATTTGATTTTAGTCGATGAAATTATCATAAACACAATGGTATTCGAAAGGTTGAGTTTCGAAAATCTGAACTTCTAAAAACTCTCAAAAACACATTTGGCTTTTATTTACTATGTGCTGCAAAAGCATAAGCCATTGTCTCTATCTGAATACATAGTTGTAAAGTTCCATACTTTGTCAGTTATTTGTGTCATTTTTCGTAAATCTTGCCTTTATGGCATCCAAAAAGCATGTGAGTGAAGGTACTGAGTGTATGAGAATATGATGAGACAAAGTTTTGCAAGGTTCACTGTATTTTTTACATCCTTATGAAATTGTTTGGCTGTTTTACACAAAAGTGGTCCTGAAATAGATACCCTATATTACAACATTGTTTAGACTTTGAACACAAACCTATTAAGGTTGATTTATCTAGCTTTTTCATTCCTTTATGTAAAGCAATGACCTCCTCCAGTTAACTCTTGAGTGTACAATTTTAGTAGTTTTTCATGCTCTCTTGATAATATATAAAGTCATGTTATTAGACTTGAATGATTTCATGTCATTAGACTCAGTCAGGTGATGCACATACATGCTTTTGTCTAATTTTTATGAGAATACCACTTTCAACATAATGGTAATTGTAACATGCTTTCTCTATACAAAACCACATCCGACATCATTCATATACTTTTTGGATGCCATAAGGGCAGAATTTATGAAGATATGACACATAACTAAGAAAAGCATGAAACTTTGATACCATGTGTTCAGAGAGAATAAACAATGGCTTCTGCTTTTGTAGTATGTGGTAAATAAAAGCTGCTGACTTGGGAAATTTGTAATTTTGAATGCACTGGATAACTGTTTTTTGGTGTTTTTGGTTAGAAGTTCAGGTTGAAGAAAATCAACATTTGGAATACCAACTTATGATAATCTCTACAAGTCTGTAGAATTGAAAGAAGAAAGGAGAAAAGAAGTTAGGAAAATGGTCTTGCCACAATTAATTCCAGAGAATTTTGTATAAATAAAAAGGTTCAGAAAATTAATAAAGGACACTTAGGACAACAAATGAATGAAATGAGGCTCCAATAAATATATAAGGTAAGTTTGACTGGGAAATATATAAAAGAAGGAGGCAGGAGGTCAAGAGAAAGGTGCAAGAGGTGAAAAAGAGGGCAAATGAAAGTTGGGGTGAGAGAGTATCATTAAATTTTAGGGAGAATAAAAAGATGTTCTGGAAGGAGGTAAATAACATGTGTAAGACTAGGGAGCAAATGGGAACTTCAGTGAAGGGGACTAATGGGGAGGTGATAACAAGTAGTTGTGATGTGAGAAGGAGATGGAGTGAGTATTTTGAAGGTTTGTTGAATATGTTTGATGATAGAGTGGCAGATATAGGGTGTTTTGGTCGAGGTGGTGTGCAAAGTGAGAGGGTTAGGGAAAATGATTTGGTAAACAGAGAAGAGGTAGTAAAAGCTTTGTGGAAGATGAAAGCCAGCAAGGCAGCGGGTTTGGATGGTATTGCAGTGGAATTTATTAAAAAAGGGGGTGACTGTATTGTTGCCTGGTTGGTAAGGTTATTTAATGTATGTATGATTCATGGTGAGGTGCCTGAGGATTGGCGGAATGCTTGCATAGTGCCATTGTACAAAGGCAAAGGGGATAAGAGTGAGTGCTCAAATTACAGAGGTATAAGTTTGTTGAGTATTCCTGGTAAATTATATGGGAGGGTATTGATTGAGAGGGTGAAGGCATGTACAGAGCATCAGATTGGGGAAGAGCAGTGTGGTTTCAGAAGTGGTAGAGGATGTGTGGATCAGGTGTTTGCTTTGAAGAATGTATGTCAGAAATACTTAGAAAAGGAAATGGATTTGTATGTAGCATTTATGGATCTGGAGAAGGCATATGATAGAGTTGATAGAGATGCTCTGTGGAAGGTACTAAGAATATATGGTGTGGGAGAGCAAGTTGTTAGAAGCAGTGAAAAGTTTTTATCGAGGATGTAAGGCATGTGTACGTGTAGGAAGAGAGGAAAGTGATTGGTTCTCAGTGAATGTAGGTTTGCGGCAGGGGTGTGTGATGTCTCCATGGTTGTTTAATTCGTTTATGGATGGGGTTGTTAGGGAGGTGAATGCAAGAGTTTTGGAAAGAGGGGCAAGTATGCAGTCTGTTGGGGATGAGAAAGCTTCGGAAGTGAGTCAGTTGTTGTTCGCTGATGATACAGCGCTGGTGGCTGATTCATGTGAGAAACTGCAGAAGCTGGTGACTGAGTTTGGTAAAGTGTGCGAAAGAAGAAAGTTAAGAGTAAATGTGAATAAGAGCAAGGTTATTAGGTACAGTAGGGTTGAGGGTCAAGTCAGTTGGGAGGCAAGTTTGAATGGAGAAAAACTGGAGGAAGTAAAGTGTTTTAGATATCTGGGAGTGGATCTGGCAGCGGATGGAACCATGGAAGCGGAAGTGAATCATAGGGTGGGGGAGGGGCCGAAAATCCTGGGAGCCTTGAAGAATGTGTTGAAGTCGAGAACATTATCTCGGAAAGCAAAAATGGTTATGTTTGAAGTAATAGTGGTTCCAACAATGTTGTATGGTTGCGAGGCGTGGGCTATGGATAGAGTTGTGCACAGGAGGATGGATGTGCTGGAAATGAGATGTTTGAGGACAATATGTGGTGTGATGTAGTTTGATTGAGTAAGTAATGTAAGGGTAAGAGAGATGTGTGGAAATAAAAAGAGCATGGTTGAGAGAGCGGAAGAGGGTGTTTTGAAATGGTTTGGGCACATGGAGAGAATGAGTGAGAAAAGATTGACTAAGAGGATATATGTGTCGGAGGTGGAGGGAATGAGGAGAAGTGGGAGACCAAATTGGAGGTGGAAAGATGGAGTGAAAAAGATTTTAAGTGATCGGGCCCTGAACATGCAGGAGGGTGAAAGACGGGCAAGGAATAGAGTGAATTGGATCAATGTGGTATACCGGGGTCGACATGCTGTCAATGGATTGAATCAGGGCATGTGAAGCGTCTGGGGTAAACCATGGAAAGTTGTGTGGGGCCTGGATGTGGAAAGGGAGCTGTGGTTTTGGTGCATTATTACATGACAGCTAGAGACTGAGTGTGAACGAATGGGGCCTCTGTTGTCTTTTCCTAGCTCTACCTCGCACACATGAGGGGGGAGGGGGATGTTATTCCATGTGTGGCGAGGTGGCGATGGGAATAAATAAAGGCAGACAGTATGAATTATGTACATGTGTATATATGTATATGTCAGTATGAATTATGTACATGTGTATATATGTATATGTCTGTGTGTGTATATATATGTGTACATTGAGATGTATAGGTATGTATATTTGCATGTGTGGACGTGTATGTATATACATGTGTATGGGGGTGGGCTGGGCCATTTCTTTCATCTGTTTCCTTGCGCTACCTCGCAAATGCGGGAGACAGCGACAAAGCAAAATAGAATAAATAATATAAGTTTGAATGGAAAAACTGGAGGAAGTGGTTTGTTTTGGATATCTGGGAGTGGATCTGGCAGCGGATGGAACCATGGACGCGGAAGTGACTCATAGGGTGGGGGAGGGGGCGAAAATTCTGGGAGCCTTGAAGAATGTTTGGAAGTCGAGAACATTATCTCGGAAAGCAAAAATGGGTATGTTTGAAGGAATAGTGGTTCCAACAATGTTGTATGGTTGCGAGGCGTAGGCTATGGATAAAGTTGTGCGCAGGAGGGTGGATGTGCTGGAAATGAGATGTTTAAGGACAAAATGTGGTGTGAGGTGGCTTGATCAAGTAAGTAATAATAGGGTAAGAGAGATGTGTGGTAATAAAGAGAGTGTGGTTGATAGAGCAGAAGAGGGTGTTTTGAAATGGTTTGGTCACATGGAGAGAATGAGTGTGGAAAGATTGACTAAGAGGATATATGTGTCAGAGGTGGAGGGAACGAGGAGAAGTGGGAGACCAAATTGGAGGTGGAAAGATGGAGTGAAAAAGATTTTGAGTGATCGGGGCCTGAACATGCAGGAGGGTGAAAGGCATGCAAGGTATAGAGTGAATTGGAACGATGTGGTATACCCGGGTCGACGTGCTGTCAATGGATTGAACCAGGGCATGTGAAGTGTCTGGGGTAAACCATGGAAAGTTGTGTGGGGCCTGGATGTGTAAAGGGAGCTGTGGTTTCGGTGCATTATTACATGATGGCTAGAGACTGAGTGTGAACGAATGTGGCCTTTGTTGTCTTTTCCTAGCGCTACCTCGCACACATGAGGGGGGAGGGGGTTGTTATTCCATGTGTGGCGAGGTGGCGATGGGAATAAATAAAGGCAGACAGTATGAATTATGTACATGTGTATATATGTATATGTCTGTGTGTGTATATGTATGTGTACATTGAGATGTATAGGTATGTATATTTGCGTGTGTGGACGTTTATGTATATACATGTGTATGTGGGTGGGTTGGGCCATTCTTTCGTCTGTTTCCTTGCGCTACCTTGCTAACACGGGAGACAGCGACAAAGCAAAATAATGATAATAATATGTATTACATGAATGTGATAACTTCAGTGCTTGGCTGCTAGAATTGCGTGGCATTTCTTTTGCAAGGAGGATGATAAACTGATACCAAGATGAGTTACGATGAATGAATTCATACATAATCTGCAAAAGCTATTTTCTGACAAGTCAACAGGTTTTGCTGATCTGTCATAAGACATCTTTTCTGTTAAAGCTATTCGATGAAACATAATTTGAGAGGATAGTACCCAAGACCTAGAGGCTTGGAGCTGGTACACAGAACTTTGGGAAGTTTGAAGAAATGTGCTTAAATAAATCACTGCACAGTACATACTTTGGAAAATACTAGAAACTGTTTTTGACACAGGATTATGAATGTCTTCAATATTGAGAACCATCAGTATGGCTTTTATGCATGTTCTCAAGATTTTAAGTCTTCCATAGTTGAATATGTATGGACCTGGGATATGATTATCAATAATCTATTGACTTCAGCTACTTTATGTATAGTATTTAGTGTGCCCCATATTGTGGTACTTCTCAGTAAATTTAGAAAAGATCCTATAATCTTTTTGTTTTACCGTTCAAAGGCTTTTTTTCTGAAAAAATTGTATACATAGCATTATTGTAAAATCTTACTTATGTATTAGTGAGTTTGTCAAATAGATGAATGTTCAGGCTGCAAAATAACCAGCTGTACAATGTATCCATCCTAATGGCATAATATTTAATATATACATTTAACAGTGTAATCGAGTTAGAATTTCAGCAATATGTGTTCATTATTTTTCTTCATACTCAATTGCAATTTCCCACATTAGTGAGGTAGAGCCAGGAACAGATGAAGAAAGGCCACATCTGCTCACGCCCATTCTCTAGCTGTCTTGTGTAATGTATTATTAGACTTGGACATGGCAGCAAATGGAACAGTGGAAGTGAATCTTAGGTTGAGTGAGGGGCAAAGGTTCTGGGAGCACTAAAGAATGTGTGGAAAGAGATCATTATCTGGGAAGGCAAAAATGGGCATGTTTGAAGGTATAGTAGTCTTAACATTATTATATGGATCCAGGGCATGGGTTCTAGATAAGACTGTGCAGAGGAGGGTAGATGCATTGGAAATTAAATGTTTGAGGATGATATTTGGCTTGTGGTTTTTGATCAAATAAGTAATGAAAGGGGAAGAGAGAGATGTGGTAATAGAAAGAGTGTGCTCAACAGATCAGAAGAGGGTGTGCTGCAATGTTTTGGACATATGGAGAGAATGAATGAGGAAAGGTTTGACAAAGAGGATACATATGTCAGAAGTGGAGGGAATAAGAAGAGTAGGGAGACCAAAACAGAAATGGAAGGATGGGGTGAAAAAGATTTTGAGCGATTGGGGCCTCAATATGCAAGAGGGAGAAATGCATGCACAAGATAGAGTGAATTGGAATGATGTATTATACAGAAGTCAGTGTGCTGTTAATGGACTGAACCAGGTCATGTGAAGCATCAAGGGTAAACCTAGGAAAGGTCTGTGGGACCTGGGTGTGGATAGGTAGCTGTAGTTTGAGTGCATTACACATGGCAGCTGGAGAGTAGATGGGAGCAGAAGCAGCCTGTCTTCATTTGTTCCTGCCACTATCTTACTAGCATAAGAAATGGAGATCAAGTATGAGAAAATATGTATTATTGATATATATTTGCTGCTTGTTAGCACAGAAAAATGTACTGTCCTCCATGGCTCTTTTATGGTTATTGATTGTGTTAAAAAAAATGGACAAAGATTTAGAAACATTGTCTGGTTTGCCAGTAAATGTTTCCTGACTCACTGCTCCACAATTTATTGTACCTAGGATTTTTAGATGCCCCAGGCCATATGTGGCACACTTACATTTAGCTGCCAGATGTCTGATACTGTATGAAACACATCAGCACTCAAGAGATCAGCAAGGCAGAGGATGATTCTGAAATATATCATTAAAGATTGAAACTCTAGTTCAACCAGTTGTGAGGGTTCTTTCTCACTGAGTTGGTCAACTGAGCAGTTCCCTCCAACTTATTTTCCTGTTATTGGTGTGATGGTCACACAGTTGTTTATGTTCTTGTCATTAGGAGAGGAGGTGAAGTAAGACCTCAAAGCCTAAGGTCCTGTGCCTTGATTGGTGTGTTGATGGTATACTATGGGAACCAAGTCTGTTAGTGTCTTTCCAGAAGGGGGATCCTTATGATACCTCATGGAGATGCTCCTTTCCAAAATTTTGAAGGGGCCTTGATTTTCTTCAGTACACAGAATCCTATTGATTCATGGTGTACTGTTTGATTGTTACCTATGCTGGGATTATCTTGCAACCTTGTGTCATTAGAAGGGAAGGCAGAGACTGCAAGCCCTAAGGTCCCATGCTCTAATGAGCATTCCAAATGTGCACAAAGTGAACAGAGTCGAAGGGTATCTACCCATTAGGAATTCTTAAGATACCGTATTGAACCCCAGAATACTTTATTTGTCTTCAGTACACAGAACCAAGTTGTTGCTGGTTTACAGCTTGACTTCTACATCAAGTCAGATAGTCTCTTAGCCCTTTGTCATTCGTAGAGAAGGCAAAGACCAACCTTGAGGCCAAAGGTTCCATGCCCTTACTATTGTACCAGCAATTCACAAGGAGAACCAAGTCCGAGAGTGCCTATCCAGAGGGAGTCCAAGCTGTACCTCATGAGACTGTTCTTTTTGCATAACTTCAACAGGGCTTTGATTGTGTTCAGTAAACAGAACCCTCGGTCTTTGCCAGTGTACTGCACAACTTATGCTTGAAGCAGATCATCTTGTAAGCCCTGTTCCTTTGGAAGTATAGGCAAAGGCAGACTCTGAGCCCAAAGTTCCTATGCCAGATTAGTACACTAATGATATACTTGGAAGCTGAGTTGTAGAGTGCCTGTCTAGGGGATCCTTGTGGCACATCGTAGCATTGTTGCATTTTTAGAACCATGGAACTTTGATTAGGTTTTACTTGTCTTCATTGACTGGAATCATATTGTTATTGCATTACTTAAATTTTACATGTCAGCAACTTACATAACCCTCTTTTATTAGTAGAGAAGGTGACGGCAGACCCACTAGGCCTGAGACTAGTGTACCTGTGATTCATAAGAGGATTCACGTCAGAGTGTTTCTGCCAATAAGGAGCCCTGTCAGTACCTCATGGGATTGTACTTTTTGCAGAAAGTCGATGGTGGTTTGATTGTATTTAGTACACAGAATTGTTGTTGTTGCTGGTGTACTCTGCATCTTTTTCTGAAGTTGATATCATCCTGTAACCTCTTGTCATCTGTAAGGAAAGTGAAAATAGACCCCATGGCTGAAGGTCCATGGCCTATGCTCGTTGTAGTTTGCTAATGATACAATAAAGGGAATGGGGATGGAGGATGTCTGTTCAGGGGGAATCTTTGTGACCCTTCATGGAACTGGTTGTTATGAAACTTCAGCACAACTCTTCTGGATGAGTGATCTCAGGATATTTTTCAAGCGGGGAATATAGACTGTACAGCTCCCGTTGTTGGCCAACTATTTCGCATGCAATTGTGCCCATATGGGAATTTGGAGAGTTAAGGTAATGCCACATGCAGAACACAAGCTCATGTAATATATTAAGAAGAGGGGATGGATTGTTGCATTTGGGTTTCTTTAATCATGAACTTTGGAACCTTTTTACAAATCCTTATCTTATGTTGAAAATACTTTATCTTTTGATTATGAGTTGGGATCTGGCAATAGTCTTAGTTTTTTGCTATAGGTGTGAGGCTAAAAGAACTTGAGAGTTAAGTGTGCTTCATTGATGCATGTTGAAACTTAGGTATGTAAAGATAAATTCCCTCTAATAATTTTGTATTTTTTTTTTTTTTGGTATCTGTAGCTTTTTTTTTCTTTTTTAGGGGGGGTTGATTGATTACATTTTGAGTCATTTCTTTAACTTGAGATACACCTCATTCTCACTACAAACAAAGGATATTGTGATTCATCATATTACAGTATTTTTATTTTCCCCCACCCAATGAGACTCGGTTTGTTGTGTCGCTGGCTGTATAGGGGCTCTTGCAGTTAATAATTGTTATTGGAAATGGACTTTCAGAGCAGTTGTATTTCCAATGAATGTCACCTTGTTTCTAAGAGGTGCTCTGTTTGATGGAAGTAGCTTACACCCCAAAAGACTTTAGATAAGTATGTCATCTGAATTGTTGTCTACTACTGCAGTTAACACTTTTGAAGAACAGGTTAGGTATATAAGCATTCACATAGTAGACACAAAATAAGGGAAGGAAGAATCCACTTATTTTTGTGGACCAACACTGTGTTTATGCAGAAACTTTGTTTTAGGGGATCAAGGCCTTCTGTGACAGCCTGTGTTGATATCAAGGCTTTCCCATGCACATGATCTAGCAGATCATTCAAAGTCCAGCAGTGTGGTGTTGGGTCTTCCTGTTTTTGCTTTTGGAGGTAAATTCTTGGGTTATCTTTTCTGACTGACGAAAAGGTTGGGGTCTAATAAAATGTAGCAGCAAGAAGTGTGTATTTTCTTGGACAAATACCAATTCTAGAAGTGCTTTACAGCATTTTGGGAACAAGCTACACAACAGAATTATGCCATGTCCCTGTTGGGCCCCATTTCTGGGGCAAGATTCTGAAATCTTAGTTATGTATCTATCCTCCAGTTTGAATGTTGGTGTGAGATATAACCATTTATCATCCTTTAGACAGTCCCTAGGCAGGTTTTTCATTTTGATTCAGACAATCCTAAGAATGGTTCTTCCATTCATTGCCTGGAAGGATTAGGTCCAGTTGATCCTGAAAAGAGAATTGGCTCTTATTGTAGGAATATTGAGCCTCCATTTAGCATTTCATAGGAAAATTGATTCAAGATCCTGTGATGTGATGAGATATGTCTGTTTAGTGATGGACATCTGTCATCAGAGAGCCTGGTTTACACTGTTCCTGACTTTTTGTTTCCTTAGCCTTCTCACTATGAGGTGTCTTTAGACTTCAAAACACTCAGAGAAATCAGACAGTTAGTCTGTTTTTATGGAAGATGCCACAGAACTTTGAAAAGATGCCTTGATATTGTGAAAGGAGAGAATGTGCTTTTCTTTCACCTACCAGATCGACAGTTCTCATTGGAAGAGAAACTATCAAGCCTATCAAGTTTTCATTCTTCATGGATCAGGATGGCTCTAGGACCCTAGGCAATTTTGATCCTAGTTTCTACACTTTCATGGTAATTTTTAAAGATGACAGATTTCAGACAGTTGTTTATTATATATATATATGTATTTTTTTTTTAACTTTCCAAGAGAAGGAACAGAGAAGGGGGCCAGGTGAGGATATTCCCTCAGAGGCCCAGTCCTCTGTTCTTAACGCTACCTTGCTAATGCGGGAAATGGCGAATAATTTGAAAGAAAGAAAGATATATATATTGATTATCAACAAGGTTCACTTGTGACTAAAGAGAGACTTGGCTGTACAATTTTTAGATATGGAAAACTTTTATCAGACTCGGCAAGCAAGGAAGTTGATATGAGACATTTGGCTAGGCATGTGTTGAATATTAATGCCTTCCTTAACGTACTTCACGTATCAGCTGAGGTCTTGACTATGTTTACGTAAATTCCATTCTTTTATTATTACTGTTATGCTGGAATTGATGGAAAAGACTTTTTGGGCATGCCATATTTGTGTGTGTGTGCATGTGTGTGTGTCTGTCAGTGTACGTGTGTGTCGATTATTTTTTTTTCTGAGAAAACTTATTGCATTATCATTCTTGCCCATAATCTTCAGTTCTGCAGAGTTATTGTACTCTAAATGAACTCTTGAACTGTCCATTAGCTTGCCTCTTACCACGTTAAAGGTTGTTGCATGTGAACTCGTATCTTTATGGTATAGAGAGTAGGCACTGTAGCATATCACTATTGCATGGAGAAAACTAGCAATATGCATTTTTGCTTGTACCAATATGGCATCCACTTTGTCTACATATCATATATTTGGGAAGAAAGCTCTCCTTAATATTGAATATAGTTTTAGAGTGCAGGTGAATATACAACTGTAGCATTTAGACCAAGAGATCCCTAATCTTTTGTGCGGTCGCCTGTCAATACTAAAAAGCACTTATATACTAATGAGTGATGTGATGGAGCTCATTTCTAAGCATTAAGCATGCAGAGGAGCTTGTAGTGTATATTGAAGCTGTGGGTTACATATCTGGTACAGTAGTGTGGAGAGTGTAGAAACTGTTAGATGCGAATGGTTAAACAGCATGCATTTAGCACATCATAGTGTTCCAAGCAGAGTACAGTAGCTTGTAACTGTAACTCATTCAATGCCTTGTATCATCATCATCGTATGGAGTGGCAAAAGCTTTTCCCATGATTATGGTTGGTGTATCAAACATTACTGCATCACAATACGACATGCTTCGTGGCTCGTAATGCTGAATATGCTCATAGCACCTGAGCCCATCATTATGCAGGAGAGTATGGTGGGTGACACATTAGGGCTCTTGAGTTTCCTGTCCCTGCACATCATTGAGAACTGTCTGTGATAACTGTGTGCTCACCTTAAAACACTATATGTTGTGGTACAGTGTAATGCCATGAAGTACCTGTACGTTCATAATTCACAGTATAATCAATGAAGAACAGTGTCTTATGTGTCATGTATTAATATGGTGTACCGTTTGTTATAAGTGAAAACTTAAGTACAGTGTATATTTTGGTGATGTGTATTCATTATCTATTTGATAAGACAGTAAGTTTGTGCCATCAGCTGTATTTCTGCAGGACTGGAATATACAGATGTGTGACATCCAGTACAGACAAAAACTAAGATGTTGCACTGGAACTCTTCTTGGTGACAGTATTCTTTGGTGATGGAGGTAGTACTTACTTCACTCCTTAGATTTTCAGAACTAATGTTTTCCATCTCAATAATCAGTTATGCATTTATTATACCTTATTAAAAAGCATTCCATAACTCTCAAGCTTCAAGCCTTCTTATATGTAGTTTGCAAGGTTAGCTATTAATACTTTTCTCTACTTTGATTAGTCTTCTTGTTATAGCAATAATAGGCACATTCCTATTGTCCTGACTTGTACCATTGGTTATCTTGAAGTAGATGTTAAAATAGAAGTATTTTTGAAAATTTTGCTGATTGCTAAGGGTAAAAATAGAGCTTAGATCATTAAAAGTTTTGATAAAACCATTGCACAAGTATTATAATAAGTCTAAATATCACAGTAGAAAAATAAGAAAATGAATACTTTAGACTTGTGCTTTGCCTTTTGTCAGAATGAAAATCTCTTGTGTCGGTTTTCCATATTGGAATAATTAAAGATTTTGCCTTTACTACATGATGTACACCATTAACCTTTTCTTAACTTGTATCCAAGTAGGATATAACAAATTAGTGACTGCATGTCATTATGTCAACACCATCCCAGTTGTAACATATGTATAAATAAAAGATTAGACCAGTAATGGATATATGTTGTTTCAGTAGATTATCATTAACACACTAATTGCTCACAGTAGTAGTCTTATCTTATTTTTCTTCATCACCAGATTCATTCATCTACACTTTTTAGTTTTCTCATATGTTGACAAGCCCCATGAGGGAGGAGGGTAGAACACCATTTCATCCCTAGATGCAAGTGATGCATATGTATTGAAAGTGTATGGTTTTAGAATTATCTTTAACACCTGACAATGTTAAAGAATTTTTGGTTGGTATATTTAGCTTGACATTAATGACCCTGGCTGATGATGAGCCTAAAACTAAAAGGACCATCCTCTGAGAATAGGGTGAATCCATGAGGGATCACCTTTGGCTTTCACAGTACTTATGTGGCTAGCAGATGCATATGCACAGGGACCTGCAGCTATTCAGTAACTTGATACAAAGGTGAGGTAGCACCAGGCAAAAACCCACCATCATCATTCGCTTGCTTCATCTTGTGCAGTGCACCAGGCAAAAACCCATTGCCATTGTTCTTTTGCTCCATCTTGTGCCTTGCGCATCATTTGACTATAATTCATGTTTGTAAATGGTGTCTTCACCTTCACTTCCAGCAGTTGACTTCTTGGATTTATGTCTTTATCCTTTAGTAGTTCTTTGTTACATAAATTGTAATTTCTGTTTTGTAATGGCAGTATGGTGTATGGATATACAAATTGATGGTCTTACTTTAGGCGTGTTCTGAATGTTCTGCCTGTAGGGAATAAAACTAAACTGCATCATAATTAATGGGACACTAGCTTGCTCTGTTAAGTCGATTACTTACCACATGGAGAGGTGTTGATATTGTCACATATGATGTGAATGAGTGACAGTCATATGCGGTAAGATCCATTTGTAACAGGTAAGTGTTGGTTAGGCGAGTATGATTTTGAGAGCTTAAAAGGGTGTGCTGAAATGCTTAAGTAACATGAAGAGGGTTTGTAAAGAGAGACATAGTAAGAGAATACTGTATCTGTCAAAATTGGAGGGAGCAAGGGTTAAGGGGATACTTTGAAGGAGATGGAAGGAAGGATTGAAGCAAGATTTGAGTTGTCACAAACATACATAAGGTTGTGAGGTGTGCATATGGTTAGATTGAATATGAGTGATGTGGTATACAGGGGGTAATGGGCTGAACCAAGGCATATGACATGGTTTGGGGAAACCATAGAAAGGTGTGTGGAGTTTGGCTGTTGGCAGGGGGCTCTAGTTTCAAAGTATCATACTTGATGACTAGAGAGAGGATGTGAACAAATGAGGCCATTCTTCATGGGTTTCTAGTGCTACCTCTGTGTGGAAAAAGGTGATTTAATATGAAAAAAAAAAGAAATAGATATAGCAATGGTGTAAAATCGTAATCTAATCATACCAGAAAGTCAAAATAAAGCCGAGACTTCCACGATGAATGCCAGCAATGGAAAACGAAGCCCCACACCTTCTCAAATGCTATTCACTGACACACTCTCTTACCTCTTTCCCTCTCTGTGGTTTTCACTTGATTTTTTTGTTTTATCATTACCATACTAAAACTACTTAGTAGCTGAAACATTACAGTAACAGTGCAGAGCAGTTATGTACCCAAATCAGAGAGTCATCTCAGTAGTGGTGTGTTCATACGTAAGGAGGTTTGGGCAAAGAAATGCAGAGCATTCTTTTATTTTTTCCACAAAGGCATCTTAGTGCTGAGACAAGAAAGGAGAGGGTCATTGGAGATTCAAAGTTCTTTTATATTGAATTTTATCCTTCTTTCTTTCATACTTATTTTCCGTTTTCTACAGTAGTGAGGCAGCCCAGAAACAGGTGAAGACAGATTGTATTTGCACACATCCACTCTCTTGCTATCTTGTGCAATGTACCAAAACCACAGTTCCCTATCCACACCCAGGACCCACAGACCTTCCCATGGTTTTCCATGGCACCTTCACATACCTTGGTCCAGGCCATTGACAGTGAATTACTCCTTGAATTTTATACCAACAGTAAATGTATTAAGTTCCTTATTTAAAAGGGAAATTATTGCAAATTTCCAAGAAATCAGCTGGGTGTGTGTCTTTGAGTACCTGTATACTCGCGGTGTATAACCTGTAATGTACAGTACCATTATATATATTAAGTCACTTTTCCCTTCTGTTGATATATATGGAGAGAGTTAAGTGTTAATTCATTATTTATTTTTCTATTTTGCTTTGTCGCTGTCTCCCGCGTTAGCGAGGTAGCGCAAGGAACAGATGAAAGAAATGGCCCGACCCACCCACATACACATGTATATACATACACGTCCACACACGCAAATATACATACCTATACATCTCAACTTTTTTTATTTTTTCATTTTGCTTAGTCGCTGTCTCCCGCGTTAGCGAGGTAGCACAAGGAAACAGACGAAAGAATGGCCCAACCCACCCACATACACATATATATACATACACGTCCACACACGCAAATATACATACCTATACATCTCAATGTACACATATATATATATATATATATACACACAGACATATACATATATACACATGTACATAATTCATACTGTCTGCCTTTATTTATTCCCAACGCCACCTCGCTACACATGGAATAACAACCCCCTCCCCCCTCGTGTGCAAGGTAGCGCTAGGAAAAGACAACAAAGGCCCCATTCCTTCACACTCAGTCTCTAGCTGTCATGTAATAATGCACCGAAACCACACCTCCCTTTACACATCGAGGCCCCACAGAACTTTCCATGGTTTACCCCAGACGCTTCACATGCCCTGGTTCAATCCATTGACAGCACGTCGACCCCGGTATACCACATCGTTCCAATTCATTCTATTCCTTGCACGCCTTTCACCCTCCTGCATGTTCAGGCCCCGATCACTCAAAATAATTGTCGTCCATTTCCTCGGTTCAATGTCGTCCATTTCCTCGGTTCGATGTCGTCCATTTCCTCGGTTCAATATCGCGCATTTCCTCGGTTGATTGTCGTCCATTTCCTCAGTTCAATGTCGCACATTTCATCTGTACAATATCGTCCATTTCCTCGGTTCAATGTCGCACATTCCCTTCAGTTCAATGTCGCCCATTTCCTCAGTTCAATGTCGTCCATTTCCTCAGCTTAATGTCGCCCATTTCCTCAGTTGAATGTCGTCCATTTCCTCAATACTATGTCGTCCATTTCCTCGGTTCAATGTCGTCCATTTCCTCAGTTCAATATCGTCCATTTCCTCAGTACAATATCGTCCATTTCCCCGGTTCAATGTCGTCCATTTCCTCAGTACAATGTCGTCCATTTCCTCGGTCCAATGTCGTCCATTTCCTCAGTACAATGTCGTCCATTTCCTCGGTTCATTGTCGTCCATTTCCTCGGTTCAATGTCATCCATTTCCTCAGTACAATGTCGTCCATTTCCTCGGTTCATTGTCGTCCATTTCCTCGGTCCAATGTCGTCCATTTCCTCGGTCCAATGTCGTCCATTTCCTCGGTCCAATGTCGTCCATTTCCTCAGTACAATGTCGTCCATTTCCTCGGTTCAATGTCGTCCATTTCCTCAGTACAATGTCGTCCATTTCCTCAGTACAATGTCGTCCATTTCCTCGGTTCAATGTCATCTATTTCCTCAGTACAATGTCGTCCATTTCCTCGGTCCAATGTCGTCCATTTCCTCAGTACAATGTCGTCCATTTCCTCAGTACAATGTCGTCCATTTCCTCGGTTCATTGTCGTCCATTTCCTCGGTTCAATGTCATCCATTTCCTCAGTACAATGTCGTCCATTTCCTCGGTTCATTGTCGTCCATTTCCTCGGTCCAATGTCGCCCATTTCCTCAGTACAATGTCGTCCATTTCCTCTGTTCAATGTCGTCCATTTCCTCAGTACAATGTCGTCCATTTCCTCAGTACAATGTCGTCCATTTCCTCGGTTCAATGTCATCCATTTCCTCAGTACAATGTCGTCCATTTCCTCGGTTCATTGTCGTCCATTTCCTCGGTTCAGTGTCATTCATTTCCTCGTTTCAATATCATCCATTTCTTCGGTTCAATGTTGCCCATTTCCTCGATTCAATGTCGCCCATTTCCTCGGTTGATTGTCGTCCATTTCCTCGGTTCAATGTCGTCCATTTCCTCCTTTCAATGTCGTCCATTTCCTCGGTTCAATGTCGCCCATTTCTTCGGCTCAATGTCGTCCATTTCCTCGGGTCAATGTCATCCATTTCCTCGGTTCAATGTCTTCCAATCTCTCCGTTCAATGTCGTCTATGTCCTCTGTTCAATGTCGTCCATTTCCTCAGTACAATGTCATCCATTTCCTCGTTTCATTGTCGTCCATTTCCTCGGTTCAATGTCGTCCATTTCCTCGGTTCAATGTCGTCCATTTCCTCGGTTCAATGGTCGCCCATTTCCTCGGTTCAATGTCGTCCATTTCCTCGGTTCAATGTCTCCATTTCCTCGGTTCAATGTCGCCCATTTCCTCAGTTCAATGTCGTCCATTTCCTCAGTTCAATGTCGCCCATTTCCTCGATTCAATGTCGCCCATTTCCTCGTCTGATTGTCGTCCATTTCCTAGGTTCAATGCGTTTTTTTTTTTTTTTTGTCGCATTTCCGGTCATGTGTCCATTTCCTCGTTCAATGTCCCTTTCTCGTTCAATGTCGCCATTTCCTCGTTATGTCGTCCTTTTCCTCGTTCATGTCGCCATTTCCTCGTTATGTCGCCATTTCCTCGTTCAATGTCGCCATTCCTCGTTCAATGTCGTCATTTCTCGGTTAATGTCGTCCATTCCTCGTTCATGTCGCCCATTTTCTCATATTTCTCTAATGTCGCCATTTCTCGTTAATGTCGCATTTCCCGTTCAATGTCGCCATTTCCTCGTTCATGTCGCCTTTCGGTCATGTCGCCTTTCCTGTTCATTTCGTCATTTCCTCGTTCAATGTCGTCCATTTCCCGTTCAATGTCTCCTTCTCGTTCAATGTCTCCATTTCCTCGTTATGTCGTCCATTCCTCGGTTCAATGTCTCCATTCCTCGGTTCAATGTCTCATTTCCTCGGTTCAATGTCTCCATTTCCTCGTTATGTCCATTCCTCGTTCAATTCGTCCATTCCTCGTTATTGTCGTCATTTCTCGGTTCAATGTCGCCATTCCTCGGTTCAATGTGTCATTTCCTCGTTCAATGTCGCCATTTCCTCGTTCAATGTCGTCCATTTCCTCGTTAATGTCGCCATTTCTCGTTCAATGTCGCCATTTCTCGTTCAATGTCGCCATTTCCTCGTCAATGTCGTCCATTTCTCGTTCATGTCGCCATTTCTCGTTCAATGTCGTCCATTCTCGTTCAATGTCGTCCATTTCCTCGTTCAATTCGTCCATTCCTCGGTTCAATGTCGTCCATTTCTCGTTCAATGTCTCCATTTCCTCGTTCAATGTCGTCCATTTCCTGGTTCAATGTGTCCATTTCTCGTCAATGTCGCATTCCTCTAAGTCGTCCATTCTCGGTTCAATGTCTCCCATTTCTTCGGTTCAATGTCGCCCATTCCCGTTCAATGTCTCATTTCCTCGGTTATTGTCGTCCATTTCTCGGTTCATGTCTCATTTCTCGGTTCAATGTCTCCATTTCCTCGGTTCAATGTCATCCATTTCCTCGTTCATGTCGTCCATTTCCTCGTTCAATGTCGCCATTTCCTCGGTTATGTCGTCCATTTCCTGGTTCAATGTCGCCATTTCCTCGGTTCAATGTCGTCCATTCTCGGTTCAATTCGTCCATTCCTCGTTCATGTCGCCATTTCCTGTTCAATGTCGTCCATTTCTCAGTCAATGTGTCCATTTCCTCGGTTCAATGTCTCCATCTTTCCTCGTTCTTGTCCATTTCCTCGTATCAATGTCGTCGATTTCCTCGGTTCAATGTAGTCCATTTCCTCGTTTCAGTGTCGTCTATTTCCTCCGTTCAATGTCGGACATTTCCTCGGTTCAATGTCGTCCATTTCCTCAGTACAATATCGTCCATTTCATCGGTTCGATGTCGCCCATTCCCTCCGTTCAATGTCGTCCATTTCCTCGGTTCAACGTCGTTCATTTCCTCAGTACAATGTCATTCATTTCCTCGGTTCATTGTCGTCCTTTTCCTCGGTTCAATGTCATCGATTTCCTCGGTTCAATGTCGCCGATTTCCTCTTTTCAATGTTGTCCAATTCCTCGGCTCAATGTCGTCTATTTCCTCAGTGCAATGTCGTCCATTTCCTTGGTTCAATTTCGTCCATTTCCTCAGTTCAATGTCGCCCATTTCCTCGGTTCAGTGTCGCACATTTCCTTGGTTCAATGTCGTCCATTTCCTCAGTACAATATCGTCCATTTCCTCGGTTCAATGTCGCCCATTACCTCTGTTCAATGTCGTTCGTTTCCTCGGTTCATTGTCGTCCATTTCCTCAGTACAATGTCGTTCATTTCCTCGGTTCATTGTCGTCCTTTTCCTCGGTTCAGTGTCATCGATTTCCTCGGTTCAATGTCGCCGATTTCCTCGGTCCAATGTCGTTCATTTCCTCGGTTCATTGTCGTCCTTTTCCTCGGTTCAGTGTCATCGATTTCCTCGGTTCAATGTCGCCGATTTCCTCGGTCCAATGTTGTCCAATTCCCCGGTTCAATGTCGTCCATTTCCTCAGTACAATGTCGTCCATTTCCTCGTTTCAATGTCGCCTATTTCCTCCGTTCAATGTCGTTCATTTCCTCTGTTCCTTGTCACCCATTTCCTTGGTTTAATGTCGTCCATTTCCTCAGTTCAATGTCGTCAATATCCTCGGCTACGTGTCGTCCATCTACTCTGTTCAATGTCTTCCATTTCCTCGGTTCAGTGTCGTCCATTTCCTCGGTTCAGTGTCGTACATTTCTTCGGTTCAGTGTCGTCTATTTCCTCTGTTCAATGTCGTCCATTCCCTCGGTTCAATGTCGTTCATTTCCTCGGTTCAATGTCGCCCATTTTCTCGGTTCAGTGTCATCATTTCCTCGGTTCAATGTCGCCGATTTCCCTCGGATTCAATGTTGTCCAATTCCTCGGTTCAATGTCGTCCATTTCCTCAGTTACATGTCGTCCATCTCCTCGTTTCAATGTCGCCCATTTCCTCGTTCAATGTCGTCCATTTCCTCTGTTCCTTGTCACCCATTTCCTTGGTTTAATGTCGTCCATTTCCTCGGTTCAATGTCGTCAATATCCTCGGCTGCGTGTCGTCCATTTCCTCTGTTCAATGTCGTCCATTTCCTCGGTTCAATGTCGTCCATTTCCTCGGTTCAGTGTCGTCCATTTCTCGGTTCAATGTCGTCCATTTCCTCGGTTCAATGTCGTCCATTCCCTCGGTTCAATGTCGTCCATTTCCTCGGTTCAATGTCGCCCATTTCCTCGGTTTAATGTCGCCCATTTCCTCCGTTCAATGTCGCACATTTCCTCGGTTCAATGTCGTCCATTTCCTCAGTACAATATCGTCCATTTCCTCGGTTCAATGTCGCCCATTACCTCCGTTCAATGTCGTTCGTTTCCTCGGTTCATTGTCGTCCATTTCCTCAGTACAATGTCGTTCATTTCCTCGGTTCATTGTCGTCCTTTTCCTCGGTTCAATGTCATCGATTTCCTCGGTTCAATGTCGCCGATTTCCTCGGTTCAATGTTGTCCAATTCCTCGGTTCAATGTCGTCCATTTCCTCAGTACAATGTCGTCCATTTCCTCGTTTCAATGTCGCCCATTTCCTCCGTTCGATGTCGTTCATTTCCTCTGTTCCTTGTCACCCATTTCCTTGGTTTAATGTCGTCCATTTCCTCGGTTCAATGTCGTCAATTTCCTCGGCTAAGTGTCGTCCATTTACTCTGTTCAATGTCGTCCATTTCCTCGGTTCAGTGTCGTCCATTTCCTCGGTTCAGTGTCGTACATTTCTTCGGTTCAGTGTCGTCCATTTCCTCGGTTCAATGTCGTCCATTTCCTCGGTTCAATGTCGTCCATTTCCTCGTTTCAATGTCATCAATTTCCTCGGTTCATTGTCGCCCATTTCCTCAATTCAATGTAGTCCATTTCCTCGGTTCAATATGGTCCATTTCCTCGGTTGAATGTCGTCCATTTCCTCGGTTGAATGTCGTCCATTTTCTCGGTTCAATGTCGTCCATTTCCTCGGTTCAATGTCGCCATTTCCTCGGTTCAATGTCGTCCATTTCCTCGGCTAAGTGTTGTCCATTTCCTCGGTTCAATGTTTTCCATTTACTCTGTTCAGTGTCGTCCATTTCCTAAGTTCAATGTTATCCATTTCTCCTGTTCAATGTCATCCGTTTCCTCGGTTCAACGTCGTCCATATCCTAGGTTCAATATCGTCCACTTCCTCGGTTCAATGTCATCCATTTCCTCGGTTCATTGTCATTCATATCCCGGGTTCAACGTCACCCATTTCCTCGGTTCAATTTCGTCCATTTCCTCAGTTCAATGTCGCCCATTTCCTCGGTTCAATGTCGCCCATTTCCTCGTTTCAATATCGCCCATTTCCTCAGATCAATGTCGTCCATTTCCTTAGTTCAATATCGCCCATTTTATCAGTACAATGTCGTCCATTTCCTTTGTTCAATGTTGCCCATTCCCTTCCATTGAATGTCGCCCATTTCCTCAGTTGAATGTCGTCCATTTCCTCAGTACAATGTCGTCCATTTCCTCGGTTCAATGTCGTCCATTTCCTCGGGTCAATGTCGTCCATTTTCTCGGTTCATATTCGTCCATTTCCTGTGTTCAATGTAATCCATTTCCTCGGGTCAGTGTCATCCATTTCCTCGGTTCAATGTCGCCCTTTTCCTCGGTTGAATGTCGCCCATTTCCCCGGTTGATTGTCTTCCATTTCCTCGGTTCATTGTCGTCAATTTCCTCGGCCAAGTGTCGTCCATTTCCTCTGTTCACTGTCGTCCATTTCCTCGGTTCAGTGTCGTCCATTTCCTCGGTTCAGTGTCGTCCATTTCCTCGTTTCAGTGTCGTCCATTTCTTCGGTTCAGTGTCGTCCATTTCCTCGGTTCAATGTCGTCCATTTCGTCGGTTCAATGTCGTCCATTTCTTCTTTTCAATGTCATCAATTTCCTCGGTTCAATGTCGCCCATTTCCTCAATTCAATGTAGTCAATTTCTTCGGTTAAATATGGTCCATTTCCTCGGTTCAATGTCGTCCATTTCCTCGGTTGAATGTCGTCCTTTCCCTCGGTTCAGTGTCGTCCATTTCCTCGGTTGAATGTCGTCCATTTCCTCAGTTTAATGTCATCCATTTCCTCAGTACATTGTAGGCCATTTCCTTGGTACAATGTCGTCCATTTCCTCAGTACAATGTCGTCCATTTCCTCTGTTCAATGTCGTCCATTTCCTCGGTTCAATGTTGTCCATTTCCTCAGTACAATGTCGTCCATTTCCTTGGTTCAATGTCGTCCATTTCCTCGGTTCAATGTCGCTCATTTCCTCAGTTTAATGTTTTCCATTTACTCGGTTCAGTGTCGTCCATTTCTCTAAGTTCAATGTAATCCATTTCCCCTGTTCAATGTCATCCGTGTCCTCGGTTGAACGTCGTTCATATCCTCGGTTCAATATCGTCCACTTCCTCGGTTCAATGTCATCCATTTCCTCGGTTCTTTGTCATCCATATCCCGGGTTCAATATCACCCATTTCCTCGTTCAATATCGTTCATTTCCTCGGTTCAATGTCGCCCATTTCCTCGGGTCAATGTCGCCCATTTCCTCGTTTCAATATCGCCCATTTCCTCAGATCAATGTCGTCCATTTCCTTAGTTCAATATCGCCCATTTTATCAGTACAATGTCGTCCATTTCCTTTGTTCAATGTTGCCCATTCCCTTCAATTGAATGTCGCCCATTTCCTCAGTTGAATGTCGTCCATTTCCTCAGTACAATTTCGTCCATTTCCTCGGTTCAATGTCGTCCATTTCCTCGGTTCAATGTCGTCCATTTTCTCGGTTCATTGTCCTCCATTTCCTGTGTTCCATGTGATCCATTTCCTCTGGTCAGTGTCATCCATTTCCTCGGTTCAATGTCGCCCTTTTCCTCGGTTGAATGTCGCCCATTTCCCCGGTTGATTGTCTTCCATTTCCTCGGTTCATTGTCGTGAATTTCCTCGGCCAAGTGTCGTCCATTTCCTCTGTTCACTGTCGTCCATTTCCTCGGTTCATTGTCGTCAATTTCCTCGGCCAAGTGTCGTCCATTTCCTCTGTTCACTGTCGTCCATTTCCTCGGTTCAGTGTCGTCCATTTCTTCGGTTCAGTGTCGTCCATTTCTTCGGTTCAGTGTCGTCCATTTCCTCGGTTCAATGTCGTCCATTTCGTCGGTTCAATGTCGTCCATTTCCTCTTTTCAATGTCATCAATTTCCTCGGTTCAATGTCGCCCATTTCCTCAATTCAATGTAGTCAATTTCCTCAGTTAAATATCGCCCATTTCATCAGTACAATATCGTCCATTTCCTCGGTTCAATGTCGCCCATTCCCTTCCGTTCAATGTCGACCATTTCCTCAGTTCACTGTCGTCCATTTCCTCAGTTCAATGTCATCCATTTCTTCAGTTGAATTTCGTCCATTTCCTCAGTACAATGTCGTCCATTTCCTCGGTTCAATGTCGTCCATTTCCTCAGTACAATGTCGACCATTTCCTCGGTTCAATGTCGTCCATTTACTCGGTTCAATGTCTTACATTTCCTCGGTTCAATGTCGTCCATTTGCTGGGTTCATTGTCGTCCATTTCCTCGGATCAATGTCATCCATTTCCTAGGTTCAATGTTATCCATTTCTTCGGTTGAATGTCGCCCATATCCTCGGTTCAATATCCCCCATTTCCTCGGTTGATTGTCGTCCATTTCCTCGGTTCAATGTCGTCCATGTCGTCGGTTCAATGTCGTTCATTTCTTCGGTTCAATGTCGCCCATTTCCCCAGTTCTGTTCGTCCATTTCCTCGGTTCAGTGTCATCGATTTCCTCGGTTCAATGTCACCGATTTCCTCTGTTCAATGTTGTCCAATTCCTCGGGTCAATGTCGTCCATTTCCTCAGTACAATGTCGTCCATTTCCTCGGTTCAATGTCGTCCATTTCCTCGGTTTAATGTCGCCCATTTCCTCAGTTCAATGTCGCACATTTCCTCTGTTCCTTGTCGCCCATTTCCTTTGTTTAATGTCGTCCATTTCCTCGGTTCAATGTCGTCAATTTCCTCGGCTGTGTCGTCCATTTCCTCTGTTCAATGTCGTCCATTTCCTCGGCTCAGTGTCGTCCATTTCCTCGGTTCAGTGTCGTCCATTTCTTCGGTCCAGTGTCGTCCATTTCCTAGGTTCAATGTCGTCCATTTCCTCGGTTCATTGTCGTCCATTTCCTCGTTTCAATGTCATCCATTTCTTCGGTTCAATGTCGACTATTTCCTCAATTCAATGTAGTCCATTTCTTCGATTCAATATGGTCCATTTCCTCGGTTCAGTGTCGTCCATTTTCTCGGTTGAATGTCGTCCATTTCCTCCGCTAAGTGTCGTCCATTTCCTCGGTTCAATGTCGTCCATTTCCTCGGTTCAATGTCGTCCATTTCCTCGGCTAAGTGTTGTCCATTTCTTCGGTTCAATGTCGTCCATTTCCTTGGTTCAATATCGTCCATTTCCTAGGTTCAATGTCGTCCATTTCCACGGTTCATGTTTCTTTCCCTTTTGATGCCTCTATGCCCCTGTAGTTGCCTTTGGCGGCGCCAAAGGGGATTTAAACTAAACCTTTAATTTGTCTTTGTTTTTGGATGCCACCATGCAAATGTATTGGACTTTGGCACCTCCAAAGGGTCTTTTAAGTAAACTTTAATTTGTCTCTTTCCCTTCAGATGCCACTATTCCCCTGTAAAGGCTTGTGAAGACGCCAAAGGGGATTTAGATTAATCCTTCAATTTTCCTCTAAATTTTTTGATGCCTCCTCGCAATTCTCTTGCCCTTTGGCATCCCCAAAGTGTCATTAAAGTAAGCTTTCCAAATCGTTCTTTCCCTTTTGATGCCTCTATGCCCATGTAATTGCCTTTGGCGGCGCCAAAGGGGATTTAATCTAAACTTTTAATTATTCTTTTTATTTTTGGATGCCACCATGCAAATGTATTGGACTTTGGCACCCCCAAAGGTCTTTTAATTAATCTTTTAATTTGTCTCTTTCCCTTCAGATGCCACAATTCCCCTGTAAAGGCCTTTGAAGACGCCAAAGGGGATTTAGATTAATCCTTTAATTTTCCTCTAAGATTTTGGATGCCTCCACGCAATTCTCTTGCCCTTTGGCATCCCCAAAGTGGCATTAAGGTAAGCTTTGCAAATGTTTCTTTCCCTTTTGATGCCTGTATGCCCCTGGAATTGCGTTTGGCTCCGCCAAAGGGGATTTAAACTAAACCTTAAATTTTTCTTTTTGTTTTTGGATGCCACCATGCAACTGTATTGGACTTTGGCACCCCTAAAGGGTCCTTTAAGTAAACTTTTAATTCGTCTCTTTCCCTTCAGATGCCACTATTCCCCTGTAAAGGCCTTTGAAAACGCCAAAGGGGATTTAGATTAATCCTTCAATTTTCCTCTAAATATTTGGATGCCTCACCTCAATTATATTGCCCTTTGGCATAACCAAAGTGGCATTAAAGTAAGCTTTTCAAATGTTTCTTTCCCTTTTGATGCCTCTATGCCACTATAATTGCCTTTGGCGGCGTCGAAGGGGTTTCAAACTAAACCTTTTATTTGTCCTTTTATTTTTGGATGCCACCATGCAACACTATTGGACTTTGGCACCTCTAAATGGTCTTTAAATTAAACTTTTGATTTGTCTCTTTCCCTTCAGATGCCACTACTCCCCTGTAAAGGCCTTTGAAGACGCCAAAGGGGATTTAGATTAATCATTCAATTTTCCTCTAAGATTTTGGATGCCTCTACGCAATTCCCTTGCCCTTTGGCATCCCCAAAGTGGCATTAAGGTAAGCTTTCCAAATGTTTCTCTCCCTTTTGATGCCTCTATGCCCCTGTAATTGCCTTTGGCGGCGCCAAAGGGGATTTAAACTAAACCTTTGATTTGTCTTTATTTTTGGATGCCACCATGCTACTGTATTGGACTTTGGCACCCCCAAAGGGTCTTGTAAGTAAACTTTTGATTTGTCTCTTTCCCTTTAGGTGCCACTATTCCCCTGTAAAGGCCTTTTGAAGACGTCAGAGGGGATTTAGATTGATCCTTCAATTTTCCTCTAAGTTTTTGGATGCCTTACCGCAATTCTCTTGCCCTTTGGCATTCCCAAAGTATCATTAAAGTAAGCTTTCCAAATGTTTCTTTCCCTTTTGATGCCTCTATGCTCCTGTAATTGCATTTGGCGGAGCCAAAGGGGATTCAAACTAAACCTTTAATTTGTCTTTTTAATTTCGGATTCCACCATCCGACTCTATTGGACTTTAGCACCCCTAAACGGTCATTTAAGTAAACTTTTAATTTGTCTCTTTCCCTTCAGATGCCACTATTCCCCTGTAAAGGCCTTTGAAGACTCCAAAGGGGATTTAGATTAATCCTTCAATTTTCCTCTAAATTTTTGGATGCCTTCACGCAATTCTCTTGCCCTTTGGCATCCCCAAAGTGGCATTAAAGTAAGCTTTCCAAATGTTTCTTTCCCTTCTGATGCCTCTATGCCCCTGTAATTGCCTTTGGCGGCGCCAAAGGTGATTTAATCAAAACTTTTAATTTTTCTTTTTATTTTTAGATGCCACCATGCAAATGTATTGGACTTTGGCACCCCCAAAGGGTATTTTAAGTAAAATTTTGATTAGGGTCTTTCCCTTTACTTACCACTATTCCCCTGTAAAGGCCTTTGAAGACGCCAAAGGGGATTTAGATTAATCCTTCAATTTTCCTCTAAATTTTTGGATGCCTCACCGTAATTCTCTTGACCTTTGGCATCCCCAAAGTGGCATTAAAGTAAGCTTTGCAAATGTTTCCCTCCCTTTTGATGCCTCTGTGCCCCTGTAATTGCCTTTGGCGGCTCCAAAGGGGATTTAAACTAAACCTTTCATTTGTCTTTTTACTTTTGGATGCCACCGTGCGTGCAGCTGTATTAGACTTTGGCACCCCTAAACTGTCTTTTATATAAAATTTTAATTTATCTCTTTCCCTTCAGATGCCACTACTCCCCTGTAAAGTCCTTTGAAGACGCCAAAGGGGATTTAGATTAATCCTTCAATTTTCCTCTAAGATTTTGGATGCCTCCACGCAATTCCCTTGCACTTTGGCATCCCCAAAGTGGCATTAAGGTAAGCTTTGCAAATGTTTCTTTCCCTGTTGGTGCCTCTATGCCCCTGTAATTGCCTTTGGTGGCGCCAAAGAGGATTTAAACTAAAGCTTTAATTTGTCTTTTTATTTTTGGATGCCACCATGCAAAGGTATTGGACTTTGGCACCCCTAAACGGTCTTTTAAGTAAACTTTTAATTTGTCTTTTTCCCTTCAGATGCCACTATTCCCCTGTAAAGGCCTTTGAAGACGCCAAAGGGGATTTAGATTAATCCTTCAATTTTCCTCTAAATTTTTGGATGTCTCCACGCAATTCTCTTGCCCTTTGGCATCCCCAAAGTGGTATTAAAGTAAGCTTTCGAAATGTTTCTTTCCCTTTTGATGCCTGTATGCCACTGTAATTGCCTTTGGCGGCGCCAAAGGGGATTTAAACTAAATCTTTAATTTGTCTTTTTATTTTTGTATGCCACCATGCAAAGGTATTGGACTTTGGCACCCCTAAACGGTCTGTTAAGTAAACTTTTAATTTGTCTCTTTCCCTTCAGATGTCACTATTCCCCTGTAAAGGCCTTTGAAGACGCCAAAGGGAAGTTAGATTAATCCTTCAATTTTCCTCTGATTTTTCGATGCGTCCATGCAATTCTCTTGCCCTTTGGCATCCCCAAAGTGGCATTAAAGTAAGCTTTCCAAATGTTTCTTTACCTTTTGATGCCTCTATGCCCCTGTAATTGCCTTTGGCGGCGCCAAAGGGGATTTAAAATAAACCTTTAATATGTCTTTTTATTTTTGGATGCCACCATGCAACTGTATTGGACTTTGGTACCCCCAAAGGGTATTTTAAGTAAACTTTTAATCAGGGTCTTTCCCTTTAGATGCCACTACTCCCCTGTAAAGGCCTTTGAAGACGCCAAAGGGGATTTAGATTAATCCTTCAATTTTCCTCTAAGATTTTGGATGCCTCCACGCAATTCCCTTGCACTTTGGCATCCCCAAAGTGGCATGAAGGTAAGCTTTGCAACTGTTTCTTTCCCTTGTGGTCCCTCTATGCCTCTGTAATTGCCTTTGGTGGCGCCAAAGGGGATTTAAATTAAAGCTTTAATTTGTCTTTTTATTTTTGGATGCCACCATGCAAAGGTATTGGACTTTGGCACCCCTAAACGGTCTTTTAAGTAAACTTTTAATTTGTCTCTTTCCCTTTAGATACCACTATTCCCCTGTAAAGGCCTTTGAAGACGCCAAAGGGGATTTAGATTAATCCTTCAATTTTCCTCTA